>NC_089843.1:222620089-222642589 GCF_035609145.1 Eleutherodactylus coqui
ACAAAGTTTCTTCCTGTATATGTGCTTGCACTATTGATTTATTAGAGTTTGTTGACCATTTAAGAATCACTCCAGTTTAGTAGAGAAGACATGCTTACTAGGTTTACTGCAGATGGAAGAAGAAGACGACTTTTTTTTTTTATAGCTGGCTTGTCATAAAATCACATTAGCAATTATTTTTCTGGAATGGATTGCACCGCGGATGCGTTTCCTCCATCCTCCATTACTCCAATGTAAAAATAATAAATGAAAATATATATATATATTAAAGAAGAACCTGTAGGCTTTGACTTTTGCAACATCTTTTAAAGATCCTGTTTCCCTACCTTTATCTTCCATATAGACAGACTAAGCGGTAGACATGGCAGACCTTACAGAGGAGCATTGAGCAGTGTAGACAGATGTGACTCCAGTGCAAGCTAGTAAAATACTTACTGTTGGTTGCAGCAGTGGGTTTTGCATACTTATCACTTGGAGCATTAGCTAAACTTTGTCTCCCTACCTTCCTGCCGGTCTTCTCGATTTCTTTTCATCTACATTATAATCTCCTCATTCCATACGCCAGTTAATAGTGGCGCCTTGATTGATCACCTTGAATGGCTAGGGAGCAGTCCATAAAAAAGCCCACATGACACTGAAGTGGCCACCATTTTCAAATTCAGGTGAATCCACTCTGGCCACAGGAAGTGCCCCGCGCTCCCTACAGCCGCCACCTGCCCCTCAAACTCCACGTGTCCCTGATAGATCTCAGACACTGCACCATCATTGGCTGATGACTGATGATATAGTGTTTGTCTGCATTTCTGCTAAACTATGCTTGCTGGGCTGGAAAGGATTAACAGCGTATACAAATGCATTCACAAGAAGAGTAAGCGCTTTCTCCTTACATGGTCATGTGATCTCAGTTCTGACCAGCTCAGATCCACTTGAGTCTATGTGTGAAGTTTCTAGTCAATTACTCAATCTGTGTGAGGCTGTTGCATATATCCTACCACAGAAACTGCCTAGAGCGGGACCCAGACACTTCTATCACCGTCACTGATGGTGGTCACACAGGTATAATAGAGGAGATCACTGCTCATACTCCTGACTGCATCCCAATGGCATGTAGCTTATTTAGGTGTATATAAAAGACAATGACAATTACACTTTCCATAGCAGGCATAAATGGCATAGCCTCCTAGTTAATGCTGTGCTGATGAATTATGGGATTGATTGAAAGTGAAAGTAAAAATTCTTACTCAAAATGGTGCCTGATATTACTTCATTAATACTTGTTTCATTACGTTGGCCTAAACTACAGGAAATGTTATCTTTAGCCCCTTCACGCTCCAGGATGTACCGTATTTTCCATGTATAAGATGCCCCCGTGTATAAGACGGCCCCATGTATAAGACGGCCCCATGTATAAGACGGCCCCCCTACTTTCCCACCCAAAATTAAGAAAAAGAGATTTTAAACATAAAATAGTGCATGGTGCTGTTCTATGTTTAAATCCCACTATAGGTCCATGTTATACTCACCGGACCGTCCTCTCCATGCTGCCCGACAGGTCTCTGTCTTCACAGTACCCCTGCTGTCTCGCTAGAGGTTGCTGTTTACAGGTTGCTATGTGGACCAAGCGCAGGAGACAGAAGACCGGCCGGGCAGCGCTGAGAGTAGATGGCTGTGTTGTATGTATGTATGTATATGTGTGTGTAGTATGTATGTGTGAGGGTGCAGGCATACTCACCTAGCCACACTGCCGTCCTGCTTCTCCGCGCTGCTGCTCTGCCTTGCCGCTATGGTAGTGTGATGGAGCCTTTAGGGATCCTGTACACCCATGAGCGGTACCTTCATGTAAGTTTTTGTCGGATCGTTTCCCGTGTATAAGACGCGGTGCGATTTTTGAGCAAAATATTTGTCAAAAAACACTTAAAAATACGGTGCATTTCTTTCCTGGGCTTGCATGATCGGTATGGAGCAGGATCAGGAGCTGATCTCACTCCATACATGGTGGGTGCCAGATGTCTTTGATAACTTAAACTGGCCTGCAATAGTTGTTAACTCTTTAAATGCCCCTATTAGTATTCTGAGGTCCCAAACCCCCCCTCTCCCCACAATGAGATTGTAAGGAGCCATTTGGTTGCCATGTCAGCCTGGGGCCTTCTGAAGGCCTATATGCCTGCCATGGCTGTTTTGCATTAGGTACACTGCCTTTCACAATGCTGCATTATGCAATACTATAGTATTGCATTATATTCTATGACTGATCAAACCATCATAAATTCAAATCCCTATGGGTATCAAAAGAATAAGTAAAAAAAAGTTTTAAAAAGTTTTATTCATTATTAAAAAAATTTAGGTAATAAAAGTTTTAAAAAAGTTTCCCATATTTCTAATAAAAAAATCAAAACACCCCCCCCCCAACATATTTGGTATCACTGCATCCGTAAAAGTCCAATTTATCTAAGTAATGTATTATTTATCCCTGATGGTGAAGGTCATCAGAAAAAAATACACGTTGTCAGAATTGCACTGTTTTTGGTCACCCTGTCTCCAAGACAAGATTTAATAAAAAGCTATCAAAAAGTTGTACTCCAAAATGGTACTAATAGAAACTACAGCATCTGCTGCAAAAACAACCCCCTACACAACTATATCAGCTGGAAAATAAAAAGATTAGGGATGTAAAAAAGGACAGCAGAAAAACCCAAAACAATAGAAATGTGGTACTGACCCATACAATAAAGGAGTCACTTGTCTACGCTTTGCACGGCTGCTTAAAGTAATAAGCCATTTTGCTTTTAGCAATATCCTGTAGCATAATCAACAAAATAGTCTCCAGACCGGCGCACAGAGTAGTAATTAGTTTACATATAGTAAAATAAAAAAGGGACTATAATATCCTCTGACGTTCCCCCAGCCGCTGCAGTCACCTCCGTCCTGTTCCAGCTACCTGACTGACTTCTGAGTTGTCCAGTAATGCTGATGCAACACACAGACGACCGCGGAGGGGCCGGTGGTGGGAATAATGGAATAAGGGCTGCTCCTCCTCAAGAACCGCGGCTGCGGACGCAACAGTGTGAATGATTCTCTAGTTTGGCGTGTTCTTTCTTATGGCGCTACCTGTGAGGTTGGGCAGTGTATGCTGTTAAATATGTCGGGTTTGTGAGGCCCGCCTGTATACAGATCGGAACCAGTTCCAGGCAAATTAATAATAAAAATGGATAAATTAAAATTAAACAGGAAATTGTCCTTTTCCTACAGAGCGGTGCAGTACACTTCAGTGCAGATGGTGGGTGGTGAGAGGGAACTCCAGGAGTCAGGATAAACTTTAAGATCCTTAAACAATTTATTTGCTGAGGTAGATCCTCAATAACTAAACATACATTCTTGCTGGCGTTATTTTCAGATCAGTACAGGAACACACATCTGTACGAATTACTTTACCCTTCCAGTTTCTCTCTCTTCTTTTGCTTTATATAGCTTTCTTTTCTTTTCTTCCACCTCTTTCTTCCTATATTATTACATAAACTGATTCTTCTTTTTTTCTCTATCTCTGATGTAATCCCTTTTTGTGTACTCGCATCTCTTCCTTCTCACCGCACTGGCTTTTCTCTTTCCTGCTCTGATCTTTGCTTCCTCTCTCTTCAATGACTAAACTCCAACTCTCTCTTTCTCTGACTAACTTTTCTCAACCAACCTGTGCAGAGAGCTGAACCTCCAATCACAAGCCTGCTATCTCCTCACTACCCTGACAGCCAATCAGGTATAAAAGTGGTCGTTAGGGAGATTAGGTTGGTTGCCAAGCTGGATTAAACAACCTTAAAGTAACATACACCTCTTTAAATAAAAGTGCCCATATTGATTATGTAGTGTCCAAATCTAGGACGCTACACTGAGACCAGGGATTGGCTGCAGCAATCACATGTGCTGGGTTATGTGATTGCACAACTGGGAAGTTAGCTGGGGGACTGGCATGGAATGGCGCTAGCTGCGGTGGTCAGGAAAGCAACAAAAGAGAATATTGTCCAGTTTTTATTTTATTAAAAAATACACTTAAAAAAATTAAACTCAGGGGGTCCGGCTGTTGTGCCTCCCCCAGCAGACCGCACCAGCTAGATGAATAGTATGTCTGCCCCGGTGGAAACATTCAACTGCAGTTTTCTTTGTTTAGACCATTAATCCAGTAAAGCTAAATCACATTCTATGTTCAAGTCGCCACCAGGAGCATCAACCCAACTGCACACTATTGTGTCATCAGCAAACAGACCTCCCCTGTTACACCTTCTGCTATGTCACTTATTATAAAGAACAGGACCCGGATAGACCCCTGTGGTCACCACTTGTACCTCCTCCCTGTTCAGAATACACTCCATTAACAACACTCTGATATCTATCCTTTAACCAACTGTGAATCCACCGAACTATCAAAGGACTAAGTTCAAGTTTCAATAACTTTTCTATGAGTTTTTAATGTGGAACTGCAGCAAAGGCTCTAACCCCTTAATGCTACAGGGCATACATGTAAGTCCCGGAGGTTAGGGATTTGCATGCAGGAGGATCAGGGGTCGATCCCGCTCCATACAATGCGCTTGCTGGCTGTTTCTTACAGCGGACAGCTGCCGGCAACAGCTCTGATAAGCAGCTGATGAGATTGCGGGTTGCCGTGCGGTTGCAATGGCAGCTGGGGGCCTTCACGCCAGTGGGGTGGCTTGATAGGTTGCCTGTTAGATCCCAGGATGATGTAATGCTATGGTATTACATCATACTGCAGGAGTGATCAAAGCATTGCAAGTGCTTGTCCCCTCTGAGGAGTGAAAATTAGTTTTAAAAAGTTTTATTAATTATTAGGGTGCCTACCCACTAGCGATATTTTTTCTTGTGCTATGAGAGCGAGTGCCTTGCACTGCAGAGAAAACTGCGATACTGCACACTGTTTTCAATGGGGCCAGCGGCAGCAGAGCTACCCCCATTGAAAACATAGGGGATACATTGCGGACTTCTGCCACAGCTGTGACACCTATGTCGATGGATAAATAAAAGAGTTATGATTTTTTAAAAGAGGGAGGAAAAAACGAAAATGGGGAAATAACGGGCCGCGTCCTTAAGGGGTTAATTAAATCCACATAGGCGATATCCTTGGCACCAGCTTCATCCAGCTCTTTTGTAAAAATAGTTAAAGTAATCAGTGAGATTAGTTTGACATGATTTATGCTGTTTAGGTCGAACAGGTTGTTAGTTTTTGCGTTTTCAGATTTCCTCTCTTTCTGGAGACTTTCCATTAGTTTAGCTCCTCCCAGATGTCAAACTGGCCTGTAGTTCCCAGCTTTTTCTCTACTACCCTTCCCATGGATGGATACAACATTGGCCGTTCTCCAGTCATCAGGAACATCACCTGTTAGAAGGGACTGGTTACATAGTATGTTAAGCTAAAGGGAGACAATGTCCATCTAGTTCAGGCTTGTTGATCCAGAGGAAGGCAAAAAAACCCAATGAGGCAGAAGCCAATCAGCCCCCAAATCTGTTAGATTGGAGTTCTTTAAGAACTATGGGGTGGAGCCATCTGGACCCATCGCCTTACTCAACTTTAAGCACAGAAGTTCACTTATAACATCGGCCTCTAAACCACTGGATGAGAGCCTTATAACTAGAGGGACTACCGGGCCCAAACATATTATCATCCTTATAACTAGAGGGACTGCCGGGCCCAAACATATCATCATCCTTATAACTACAGAGACTACCGAGCCCAAACATATTATCATCCTGATAACTAGAGGGACTACCGGGCCCAAACATATTATCATCCTGATAACTAGAGGGACTGCCGGGCCCAAACATATTATCATCCTTATAACTAGATGGACTACCGGGCCCAAACATATGATCATCCTTATAACTACAGGGACTACCGCGCCCAAACATATTATCATCCTTATAACTAGAGGGACTACCGGCCCAAACATATTATCATCCTTATAACTAGAGGGACTGCTGGGCCCAAACATATGATCATCCTTTTAACTAGAGGGACTACCGGGCCCAAACATATTATCATCCTTATAACTAGAGGGACTACCGGGCCCAAACATATGATCATCCTTATAACTACAGGGACTACCGGGCCCAAACATATTATCATCCTTATAACTAGAGGGACTGCCGGGCCCAAACATATTATCATCCTGATAACTAGAGGGACTACTGGGCCCAAACATATGATCATCCTGATAACTAGAGGGACTACCGGGCCCAAACATATTATCATCCTTATAACTAGAGGGACTGCTGGGCCCAAACATATTATCATCCTTATAACTAGAGGGACTACCGGGCCCAAACATAGGATCATCCTTATAACTAGAGGGACTACCGGGCCCAAACATAGGATCATCCTTATAACTACAGGGACTACCGGGCCCAAACATATTATGATCCTGATAACTAGAGGGACTACCAGGCCCAAACATATGATCATCCTGATAACTAGAGGGACTACCAGGCCCAAACATATGATCATCCTGATAACTAGAGGGACTACCGGGCCCAAACATATTGTCATCCTGGAGATACAGAACAGAAGTATCTATTGGAATGCTCAGCGGCGGCCTGATCTCCGGTCATATTGTCGTTGTCCCCATTATTTGTGTTTGTGTTTCTTTTTAATGTTTCTAGTTCGTTGGACATAAAGTTTAGGCTTTAAGATTGCCTCCTCTAATAGTGATCACTGGGCTGTTTTATTTTATGTTTTTTTAAACTACCCCATATCTTTGGAATGCGTTTTTCTAAATTCTGATACTTTGGTTGCATTAAAGGATTACTGAAAGTCTGTTCTAATGTCAAAACATTAAAAACATTGGTGGTTGCTGGAACCCAAATTCTTTTCCACCTCAGACACCAGATCCACATTTGTAAATGCTAAATCCTCTGGTTGATGACTTAACAAGCTGTTTTAGAGGTGAGCCATTAAGCACCTCTGTCTGATTCCTTTTCCTGATTGTAGGTGAATTAGAGATGTTCCAATCAACATGTAGAAGTATCAGCATATGTAAGTCACCCGTTATTACAATATCTTCCTTTATTGCCATTTGAATAATTTTGTCAACAAAGGTTATCATAATCCTCAATTTGCCTCAGAGGTCTATAAATGAAACCAATTCTAATCACAATTTCCTTTTAGGTTTGCATGGCAGCCCACAGTCTGTAGTTGTTTGTGAGTGTTTTTAATCCCTGTTGATTTAAGACTATCCTTGACATAAATAGCTAGTCGACCCCCTCATCTTTCTACTCAGTTTCCTGTACAACGTGTATCCAGGTATAGCCATTTCCCAATCATTATGACCTTTGAGCTATGTCTATTTTATGGGAATCAAATATCTAGATTATCCTTGGATGTAATAGCCATTAGCTCACAGATCTTATTGCATAAGCTACAGGCATCAGTACACATTGTGTGGAGAATATTAGTTTTTGTTTTATTATTAGCAACTACATCAATTTCATCTCCAATGTTAACCATCATAATATCTGAATTACCAACAAACCTCTTCATTCTAAATGGCACCGGACAGAACTTGTCCTCATAAATTCCACTTCTGTTCCCATCTAGTTTAAATGTCGGTCTAAAAAAATTCTACATTCCTCACCAAGCAGTTATCTAACTTTATGTGAAGGATGTAAACCATCCCTCTTGAACAACTTTATCTTAGAACTACCACCAGCATCATCACTAACACATCCAAAGCCTTCAGTTTTACACCACTGTCATAGATGAGATGTGAAATGCCTTGTGATTGTGATGAAGATCCTGGCTTCTTTCACTGGACAGAACTGAAGGAGTTACTAGAGAGTAAGGCCCCGTGCACACAGGCGGAAATTCCACGGCGGGATTTCCCGCAGAATTTCCGCCCGTGGAAGCTGCCATAGGATTGCGTTAGAAAACACAATCCTAGGCAGACGGCCGCGATTTGTCCACGCGAAATCACATGTAGAAAACAAATCGCAGCATGCTCTATTTCTGTGTGGGGCTCTGGCACATCAAACAGCCGGAGCCGCGGGAGCAGGTGAGTTCCGCGCTGCTCTCTGCAGGGGCTTGGGTCAGGTCCCACTGCGAGAATTCTCGCAGCCGGATCCGACCCGGCCGCCTGCAGGTGGCCTAAGAAAGTGAATGGGATTGAGAAATCCTGTGTGCATTCCAGGATGACAGGACAAACTCCCAAATCCGTGACTGTACTGGCATATCTGGGATGGTTGGGACTGCTGGTGCTACATGGTGCTTGTTTCTGAGTACCACACTTAAAAGGAAAAATAGTCCACAAAACTTATATTATAAAATATAACTTAGGCCGTGCCATCCTGAGGGTCTGTATGCACTATGCTGGATTCATATCTTTAGTACTGTTTCCCCCAAAAGTAGGACCTACCCCAAAAGTAAGCCCTACCCTGGTTTTGGTGGAGGCTTGAAGTATAAGCCCTCCCCCAAAAATAAGCCCTAGCTAAAGTACATGAAAAAAGCAAAACAAAACATCAATGCTCATCTGTCCCGTGGCTTCTGAGTCCCTTGCGATGGTCCTCAGTGCTGCGGCAAGCTGCCGTGTCCTCCGTGCTGAGATATTCTTTTCTTTCTGGTGACGGGGCTTTGAATACCCCGCCACCAGAAAAGCGAGCGCTGTGATTGGATCAGTAAATGACATCACTGAATGGCTGTGATTGCTTCATCAAGCGCCGGCACTGATTGGCTGACACTTGACCCAATCACAGCACTTGCTGTTCTGGAGGCGGGATATTCAAAGCCCTGTCACCAGAAAGAAGAGGATATCTTAGTGAGGAGGACACTGAAGACTGCCACATCGCAGCTGGAGACCAGCAGCAAGTGGCACCGGGACGCAGCGGACCAGGTGAGTATAAGCCCTCCCACCTGAAAATAAGACACTGTGCCTCTTTTGGGGCAAAAATTAATATAAGACAGTGTCTTATTTTCGGGGAAACCTGGTATTTACTTTGTATCATTAGCTATGTTCCTTGTATATGTCAAGTTGCAAGCGTAGTACTTTTGCCTTTATGGATTTCTGCATGTTGTATTGAGGGGCTATTGATTTAGAACTTTCCGATTAGTTTGGCAGTCATCATAATTGTGTCCGCACCAATTTAACTGTAATATTTGTATCTATTTTGCAGCGATACAAGTTATATTTTATAATATATTTTTCTTTTTTGATGTGCATTATTCACTGAATCCCCATTTTTGTACCGCCTTTAGTTCTGTATTGGTGGGTGCCACGCTAGTACTAGTGGCCATGAAGATAAAGCAGTACACCAACCTATATATTACCAGCGCACGGTGCGCTCGCCGGAGTCCGTAGGATGTGGGCTAAGGTTTCAGTTGTTTGTAAATAATAAAAGAGCATTGATTTCCCTTTTAATGAATAGCTTTGACTAAGGCATGCTACAGTTGGATACAGTCTGCAGATTTATACTTGGAGTTACTGGAAAGCTTTAGAGAACATTTTAACTTGTTAATTTGTATTCAAAATATTTCAAAAGAGCAGCAATATGTGTCCAATGAGAAACAAGATAGAAATCCTTCCGCACCGGGAGTGGAGCCTGAGCCGGAGCCTGGAGTCATTTGTAATATAGAGAACTCTAAATGCTTTGTCCCTCCTTCTCTATGCTGAACTCCGTGCCTGGCGTAATGTTACATCACAGCGGCGCTGAGTAATGCCTGCCTGCTCTAAACTACATTGGGCCCTCGCCATGCAATATTAATTGGTGGAGAGACAAAGACTGTATGTTGAAAATATAATATCCTGAGGGCATTAAAGCTTGAGGTCGCACAGTATATGAGCGGGAGAAGGAAGCTGAATATCACAGCAGAGCTGTTTTTACAAGTGACTTTTCAGAATCTGCTGTCCTGAGTACATGAAGAGTAGCGCCATCTCTGGCCATTATAGGTGACTGTGATGCTCTTATCTGTCCATGGGTTGTGTGTGATATTGGGGATCATCCTTATTCCCACTGCCCCAACAATTCTCCCATAACCGACTCTGATGTTATATAGGGGGGTTATAAGAACCTTCTTTGTCAGGTCTCAGGAACCTTGAGTTAAAATGGAAAGGAGTGTGACCAACCTTCAGAGTAAAGGCTTGCATCATTGAGCCATCCGGTAATCGGGTACAGAGAATTTATAATGTTATTCCTGGACTTTAAACGTTTAAACTGCTTCAATTCATTAGCCGTCACAGCAGGGGTGGGATTGTTACAAGACATGGCCGCCAACTGCAGCTCTATAGGCAGACGTATATACAGCAGCAGCAAATGTGTCCCCAATTTACTCCTGCACAGAAAACCCACAGCAGTGGACCGCACTAAGCAAATCAACTGCATTCTAACACACCTTATTCAGATGCAGCAAGAATGATGCAGATACCAGGGCATGTTATAGATTAGTGTATCCACAGTCTGCCCTGCCACCCATCTCTGAAAGAGAACTGCAATGTATCTACAAGCAACACATGTAAGTTTGCTGTTGTGTCTGAACATACTACACCCTAAGGGTTCATTCACATGGGTGTCAAAATCGCGAAGAAGGTTGCCGCACAAAAAAATGCGGCTAACTCACAAGAAAATCGTGCAAACAGACGATTTCCCGCTATCAAATCCCCAGCATAATTAGGGATAAAATTGCCCATTCACGTGATTGGTAGCTGTGTGTTGCAGGAAGAAAGTGCTGCCTCTCCGGCAGGAGAGAGAGTTTAAGGAAAGCCCCTCGGGGCATTCATCACTGGGGACTCCCTTCATCTCAGCAGCGAAGGAGGGATTCCCCTGCAGGGGAGAAGGAAGGATTTCCCCTTAGCAGGGAGAGAAGGATTCCCCTGCAGAGGAGCTGGAGGGATATTCCCACTGCGGGAATGGAGGGATTCCGCTGAAGTGGAGATGGACCGATTCCCCAGTACCGGGAGAGAGGGGCTCCCCTGCAAAGCTGAAGCAGGAATTCCCTCATAGCAGAGAGAAAGGGGTTCTCCTGCAGGGGAGCTGGAGGGATATCCCCGCTGTGGAAATGGAGGAATTCCCTGCAGGGGATAAAGAAGGGTTCCCTCATAGAGGGGAGAGAGGGGTTCCCCTGCAGGGAGAATACCTTCATCCCCACTACGGGATATCCCTTTAGCTCCCTTGCAGGGGAACCCCTCTCTCCCCACTACACAGAAAAGAAGAGGGTTCCCCCTGGGGCTTCGCTTTATCTCCCTTTGCTGGCCTTCCATATGAGTCTATGGAGGCTTCTGCGCTCTGCACACCAAAGATAGGTCACGACTCACGACTCACGACCTATATTTTCACACAGCAGGGAATTTCGGTTGCTGATATCCTATCTTTTTAAGTGCAATTTTTTTTTGCGCTGCTACAATTTCTTCACCTGAATGTTGAAGGGAGCGGATCCTTGAATTTAATAACCAGTAGATCCTAGTGAGCAGCAAACATTTCCTGTAGCCACAAATATAATTTTCACAACATTGAGAAAGAATTTTGGACCCTTCTTCCCTGCAAATGTGTTTCAGTTCAGAAATATTTCTGGGATGCCTTGCACACATAGCCTTCTTCAGGTCTGGCCACAGCATCTCAATAGGTTAAAGGTCAGGATTCTAACTTAGACATTCCAAAACACAAATGTCTTCTTCAACCATTCTTGAGTTGATTTACTTATGTACTGCGGGCATTTTCCTGTTGCATCACCCAAAGTCTCTTCAACTTGAAGTCATGAACTGCTGTCTTTACATTCTTCTGTAAAATGCCATAGGACACCCTAGAATTCATGGTTTCCTCAATAATCGTCCATGATGCTTCCTGTCCATAGAATACTTCCCAGCATTCAAGTGGTCTCAGGTAAACTTGAGACAGGCTGCAATAATATTTTTTCAACTATGCTGTGCTAAACAAGGGCAGCTCACAAAGATGCAGGTTATGCTCTGCGGCCTTCTGTCCTTCCATATTGGGCCTCCCAAGGAGTGCAGCTTATTTAGTTGGTGGTGGATTATCTATATATATAAAATTGAATGTATGCGTGTCTGTCTGCGTGTCTGTCTGTGTGTCTGTCTGTCTGTGTGCGTGTCTGTCTGTTTGTCCTTTATGCGCTACTACACCATTCATCCGATCGCCATGAAACTTTGGGAAGTTGTTGAGTACACTCCTGGGAAGATTATAGGCATAGTACAACTATCCTATGATAAATGGCGCGCGTGCGAGCATCGCCGACAGTTATGCCCCCCCACGTAGATCGTTCGATTTCCAACATTGCCACTAATTCTCTCACTTCCCGATGTCGTAGAAACATGAAATTTGCCACGAGCATTGATTATGTCATAAATAGGAAACGCTAATGGGTCCCAACTCGATTATTCAATTCTAGCGCAAAAGAACTAGCATCCAAATTTTACGTACGGAATCTAACTCTCTCACTTTCCAATGTCATAGAAACTTGAAATTTGGCACAAGCATTAATTATGTCATAAATAGGAAAAGGTCATGGGTCCCAACTCGATTATTTAATTCTAAGCGCCAAAGAATTAGCGTCCAAATTTTACGTACGGAATCTAATTTTCTCGCTTCCCAATATCATAGAAACTTGAAATTTGGCAGGAGCATTGATTATGACATAAATAGGAAAAGTTAATGGGTCCCAACTCGATTATTCAATTCTATGCGCCAAAGAATTAGCGTCCAAATTTTACGTACGGAATCTAATTCTCTCACTTCCTGATGTCATATATATATACTGTACATATATATATGAATGTCTGTCTGTCCTTTATGCATTACTACACCATTCATATAATCGCCACGAAACTTTGGGAAGTTGTTGAGTACACTCCTGGGAAGATTACTGGCATAGTACAACTATCCTACGATAGGTGGCGCGCGTGCGAGCGTCGTCGACAGTTATACCCCCCAGAAAAAGATCGTTTGATTTCCATCTCAAGCACGAAAGCAAAAGGCATTATGAGCAACGGGATGCGTGTTCAACCAGAAAATGATGCATCCACCGAACCTTTTGCAAGACAATTGCTGGATATTGAAAATCCTGAGGTAACATGAAAGCTGCGCTGTGATTGGTTGTTATATATTATACTGAGGTAACATGAAAGCTGTGCTGTGATTGGTTGTTATATATTATACTGCTGAGGTAACATGAAAGCTGCGCTGTGATTGGTTGCTATATATTATACTGCTGAGGTAACATGAAAGCTGCGCTGTGATTGGTTGTTATATATTATACTGAGGTAAAATGAAAGCTGTGCTGTGATTGGTTGTTATATATTATACTGAGGTAACATGAAAGCTGCGCTGTGATTGGTTGTTATATATTATACTGAGGTAACATGAAAGCTGCGCTGTGATTGGTTGCTATTTCTTATACTGCTGAGGTAACATGAAAGCTGAGCTGTGATTGGTTGTTATATATTATACTGCTGAGGTCACTTGAAAGCTGAGCTGTGATTGGTTGTTATCTAGATATATAAAAATGAATGTATGTATGTATGTCTGTCTTCGCAGCAACGCGCGACGGGTAAGCTAGTTGTTAATATAAAACAAAATGAAAACCAAACAGGGAAACAGCAAAGTTCTGCAGGAAATGAGAAAACCCACTGCCATTTTTTAGAAGTGGTTCTGCCCATGTGTTACATCCACAGCACTTAGAACAGGTCATAGAGTGGATGACACAGCATGCCTCAAGTACCACCAGTTCCTCTTCCTTCCAGTGACAGGCACACAGTAGTTGACTAAAAGCACCCCCCTATTACATCCAAGCAATGCACTAAAGTGCCACGCCTCAATATGGATGCAAGATTGGGTCCATTTAAAACTGCAAACACTCATACAGCATTTGCACTGACGAACTACACCTCTCCAGGCAACATGGAAGGACCCCTGTCCCTTACTCACCAGGGAAATTGGGGAACCGCTGCCTAAAAGCAGGGTGATCGTCCCGATAAGGTCAGCCTCACTGTCTTTATCTGGAACCTGGCTATCCCCGATTAGTTGCAATAAACACAGGACACAACACTGTTGACACACACTGAACACAGAACAGGACTGTTCACACCTCATGTCTGACCACCTGCACAGACATACAAAACACGTCGCTCTTCACACCAACATACCAGGTTGTGCATACAACATAGAATGGGAACCCCACCCAGAAGTCACATGCATAAAGATGGAAAACTATAGCCAGTCCAAGTGTCCTCACACCAGGGGAATAGAGAGAGTCAGCCACCGTGCTGACACAGGGAAGAGTGTCAGGCATCACCCATCTGACACACACATATGACATCAGACGTCCGGAGGCCGCACCTGCCAAAGGATAAGGAAAAACCTGCGGGCTCATACACCTCAAAAACCACAAGGAGGGCAGGGACAGCAGGTGTCCAGACTGTCTTCAGGGAAGGAGAAAGAGTGAGATAAACATAGAGTGCACAGAGATACATACAATGCCAGCAATCTCTCACAAGAGTTTGCTGGTATTTATCTGCAGCAGACAAGGGGGATTGGCTGGTGGAGAATACCACACCCAGCCAGCTCAATCAACCCCTACCTGTGAAGGTGTGCGTAAGGAAACCTGTAGAACCACAGGTCCCAGACGCAAAACCTTAACATCCCCTTCTTCTTCACCCCATGCCAAATCCCCCATACCCTCTGAAGCCGTCCACATGGATCAGTCTGAGGAGCTGTTTGATCATTCAGTGTCATGGATGTAAACTGGGCAGTCCAAACAACCAAAGATCAGGACATTGAATGCACTGATGCACAACCATTTTATTCCTCCGAAGAGGAAGATGAGGGTGGTCGGTGCGTGCGGTCAGCCCTCCACCGGCAATGAGTACTCAGTGGGATATGGAAATACAGATGCCAGTTCCCTTTATTCACTGTGACATAAGAGTCCACTCAGGAGGGGAAGGATGACAAAGAGGAAGTGGAAGAGGATGAAGTACTTGATCCAAAATGGAGAGGCAGGGAAAGTCATCTTAAGGGGCTGCTTAGTATTATACTTCCACATAGATAAGATATACAAAAAGGTGCCAGGCCAAATGATATGTGTAGTTCACCTCTTTGTCAAGAAGTTGGGTTTGAATTGGAGGAGGCGGCTCAGTAGTTAACACTGCTGTCTTGTAGAGCTGGGGTTCTAAATTTAAATCTGCCCAAAAAGAACATTTGCACACAGTTTTCCAATTTCATGCAGATGCTACTCCAGGTCAGATTTCAATTTCGGATCCCAGCACTGCAAGTCAACAGGGCTAGCCACTGAGCCACATCCATCAATGAACCACAAGGGTTTTTGGCCAAAACAAGCCGTCTGAGGTTCAGGTTCTTGATGAACTGAATTTTTAGTAAACTTCGACCTGATTTAGTTCACTCCCGCTATCATTAACATAAAGGTTCACTTACTTTTATTCATGCATTGCTTTTGGAATGTTCGTTTGCCATGATAAAAATGTGTGTAATGCGGCTCCTCTAAAGTGAATGAGCTGCTGCACCATGTTAATTGCATGGACATCCGGCATTAATGTTGTAGTGTGCCTCACCACTCAAGGTAATGAATGCACAATCTTAAGATATAACGTTAGCCTTGCACTATGACAAATCAATGATTCCATTGTTAGGCTAGCTCTGGACCAACTTGCTGGGGTTACGGTTGTTGGGACCATTAAGAAATATTCTTCTGACCGTTTTAAAAAATTTAGCTGCAAATGAGTCAGAAGTAGTGTTGTGTCTCCTTAAGGAGAGCACCCAAAAAGTGTGTGGAGACACCAAGGGGGTGAGCGGGTCAGGGGATGGTATAGTCTCTCCCCAAGGAGAGCACCAGAAGGGGCTTGGGGACATCTAAAAGCTAAGTAATGGGTTAGAAGTGGTGTTGTGTCTCCTTAAGGAGAACACCCAAAAAGTGTGTGGAGACACCTAGGGGGTGAGTGAGTCAGGGGATGGTATAGTCTCTCCCCAAGGAGAGCACCAGAAGGGGTTTGGGGACATCTAAAAGCTAAGTAAGGAGACTTTTAAGGCAATGCTCTATGACATGGGTCAGAAGCGGTGTTGTGTCTCCTTAAGGAAAACACCCAAAAAGTGTGTGGAGACACCTGGGGGGTGGGTGCCATCTTTCTTATTTGTGTACAGTTGAGGCAAAAGTATATCAAGATATATTAGCAAAACGTATACTAAAGGGCAAAAACGTGTGTGTATGCGCACCTACGCTCGCCGGTACAGAGTGTAGTTGTGCATGAACTGGGTCTTGTTTTTTTGTCCAATGCATTCAAACTCCGCGCCATAGCATTCGGGAAGATAGGTCCTGCCCTTTGTTTCTTGCACGTAGTATTAATGGGCTAATGAAAACAAAACCACTGAAACCAATGGCTCAGCTTTGTTCCATTATGCGGCTATGATTATCACAGCCGCATTACGGGACTAAAACACGTCTGAAAAAGCCCAAATGGACTCGTCAGGCTGCGAGCATTTCATAACTGGCATTTTAAAATACAACACAAGCACCACATGTACCCGGCCTTGTACATTTTTGTGTGTTTCATTGTTAAATGCCCCACAAACCCATGAGCGCCGCTACTCTGTACTGATGAAGGGTGGATGATAGGTAAGTATTAATTTTTTTTATTTGTTTAACATTGCAGGTTTGAAGAAGGTAAGGGAGAAGACCAGCAGAAGCTGCCAGAAGATGTGAGCTAAGTCTTCATATATTAATGATACTTGTATTGTCTTCCCCTCCCGATGTCACATGCAGCCTGAATGACTTGTGTTAGCTGAACATGCGTTGCACAAGGTCGTCTCCGGGGAGGCAGGGGAGCTCAGGATTTAATTAGCCCATTCTCCATCTATTTTCTCCACTGTGGGTCTTCATAAGACGGTATCATTCCAGAATATGCTAATGTCATATCTGCCCTGGCTCTCCAACTAGTATGTCCATTTAGTAATAGGGACATTTGGGGACGTGCCTGCTAATATTGGGCTATTCTGTATACAAAATGTGCTGAATGTTTGCATTTAATAGTCTAAAATTGTGTTATTGATCGCTTGCAAAGAAGGTTGGCTGCAATGTCCTGCATACAGCGCAAAAAGCACATGAGAGGGATGAGTAAAAGAACACTCTATTAAATCTCAAGCCTGTCTGCACTTAATGAGTTATGCCATAGAGCGGCAGCGAGCCGGGGTAGAGAACTGTGCAACATTTGTAAACGGACCAGTTGAGTGGGACAAGAAAATCCATCTTCACACACATGGCTGAGTCGGCCCACGCGGCTGTCGATACAATAGATCTTTAGCGCCGCACCACAAATGCATCGTAGGCAAATTCTCTGCTATCTATGGAAAATCACTCTCTGGGGAAACGGCCAAAAGGGAGTCTGCGTAAGGAGGGAAAAACTAAAATAATGCTGCTGTTACACTAAAGCCTTCCTTAGATCAGACAACAGACATCTTGTGCATCAGCTGGCCAACCATTACTCCTCAAAGTAAGGACAAAACAGCAAGAATCAGAAGCCCAAAAGTCAGTTTACCCGCAGCGCAAACTTCTACGACTGATAGTTCAGTTCACCTGAATGAGGCTCTGTCTACTTCATGGATTTCTCAAACCTCATTCAGATGAATGCGGCAGTCAGAGAAATGCCTGGCACAAATATGTGAGAATGCCCTAAAGATTCACCCATATACAGGGGCGTAACTAAAGGCTCAGGGGCCCTGATGCAAAATGTGAGCTGGGCCCCCCTCTATCTGTATCTGTACCCGTACCCATACCTAAACCATGCTGCACAGAGACATAACTTGAAGCTTTTGGGCCCCAATGCAAAACCTGTAACAAGGCCCCCAACTATAATGCTTTATTCATAGTACTGGGCTCCCTATATGGAGAAGAGAGGCCTTATGGGCCCCCTAAGGCTCCTGGGCCCGGGTGCAGCCGCATCCCCTGCACCCTCTATAGTTACGCCCCTGCCCATATACAGATAGACACTACTGGAGGCTTAGACTTGCAGTTAGATACCAGAGGTTTGTGTCTTTCAGTGGACTTTGGGAAGGCTGCCTGCTTGTTACATGTTAGGAAAAGGTCCTAGTAGACCATGATGTAGGTTTATTACTAGATGATTGTATACTGGTTGAGGTGCTATAACGGTCCTGAAGCATTCTGGGGCACATTTACATAGAACGGCACTTCATACACATAAGTAAAGTGTGCGCTGTCTTCCCGCGACCCCTCCGTACTCCGGATGGAAACCTGCAAGCAAGAAACCAGAGGAGGTTTCTGCTATAATTTATGATAGTTTTTGGCGTAAATGAGCCCCTGCAGCGAGGCAAGCCCACTTTTTGGAATAGTAGTAGAGTCCAGCGCAAAAGTTTTAAAAAATTACGACTTTTGTATTCCACAAGACTGGAGTACAAAATATCATAGATCCGCCCCATGGCACATAAAGGGGTTCAAGCTATAAACCTGCCACTGTGTTAAGATGTTACTATCACTCGTGAGCTGCAGCGCCATCACCTGGCAGAAAGCGCTTTCCTGTATTTCATTCTAGAAGGTTTCAGCTGGAGGGATTATTGTGCACAAAGGTCGTTCTTGTAGGTTTTCTCATTACTGATATTTTTATGGACTGAATGTTTAAAAACAAAGAACTAGTTGAACAACAAGGAGTAACAAAACAGCAAAAAGTTACAGAGAAGACAACAAAGTGCAGCAGATTGCCGGGAAATAACTGGCAGCCGTTCTCCAAAGTTTCTTTCCCCAGAAGCGGCCCTGATGGCAGTGTGAGCGCGCCGAGCGCCCGACGGCGGCGGAGCAATACAAACATGATCAATAGGCTTAGAAAGAGACGGAGCGAGGGGCTGGGTACTAGTTATTAAAGGAAAACACCCCTTTGTGTATCCGCTCATGAATAGAGCGCGGTGCTTAAACCACCCACTTAGGGACAGCAGGTAATCTCTCCGAGCCGCTGACAAGTCATTGTATTTCCAGCAAATCACTTGCACTTAACTTAAATGTGGTGGAAATTGCAGGTTTCATTACAGACAAATGCAGCCGGAATATCGCAAACATTCAGAAAACAAGAAAGGAGAGGAGGATTTTAGAATATAATAGGGACTTTGTAACGCTGGCAGAAGGGCTGGGACGAGCCACGAGGTTACCTGTGCACGGTCCATAGGTATCTGCATGCAGGTATTACTGGTCTGTGGGGCCGGTGGACCACGACTACCGTATTACTGGGCTACAGCGCCTCACACTGGTCAAACAGACGTCCTCTAATGTGGAGGCCGGACAACCTGTGTATCTGACAGGTAGCATTCAGACATGGGGTGAGCTCACCGGCAGACAGGATGGATAATGGAGCAATGATTGGGATAAATCGTATAGGCAATCAGTTTATAACTTTAATGCTGGCTTCCCACCGGTCAGTTTCACCGCGGAAATCTTGCAGTTCTGCCGCAACAAAAAACTGTGAGATTTCAGTGGGGTAAGCGCAACTTCAAAACCCGCGGCACTTGGCTGCGGGTTTTGTAGCCGCTTGGCTGCATGCTTTTCCATTGCGGCCGGCTCTCCCATAGAGAGGAGCGAGGCTGCAATGAAAAACAAAAGAATTGACATGCTGCGTCCCGGGAATCTGCGCCGCAGCGCCAACTAATGCCGGCTTTGCCGTGACGAATTGTCCACGAGGTTTTTGGCAAGTCTTGTCCACATGGCTGGCTAACCGGGGATTAGCGGCCGCAGGGAGATTCTGCGGCAAATCCGCCCTGTGTGAACCCAGCCTCAGGGTTTGTTCACACGTACTTTATACTCTGCATATTTCCATTGTTTGTGACATATTACCCTCACAGCAAAGTGGATGGGATGTTGGGAAATCTCACTCAGGCTGCGGAAAGAATCTGTTACGTAAATTGACCTGCAGGGAGGATTACAAATCGGCAATGTGTCAATTTATACTGTGGACCCCACCCCTGAAGGCTTCAACAGACGAATGTATGCACAAATACGCTGCAGTGGGGTTCATTTGCACATGAACAAGGCTTGTCCCCCGGGTCACACCTTCTTCTTGCTTTTTTTTTTTACCTGCCATAGACTTCTACAGAACTTTTCTCTGTAGCGTGCAGAGAGGTAGGGCAAGTCCTATCTTTTCTTGTACGGTTGTCTAAATCCAGCCTAAGGTCCTTTTATACGGGCGGATGCAAACTGTATGGACAAACAATCAATGATATGATTTTTGAGCTTGCGTTTTGTCAGCAGTATATCCGTCTACATGGGCGACGAGCTGCCAGCAAACGATTAGTTTAATTAATTTGGCTCCCATAAAAGATGCAATCAGCCACTTGCTCATTTGCTCAATGCCCTTAAGCCTATAAGTTACTTCTACGTATGTCTATCACTAAACAAATGGTTAGCAGCTTTGTTTGCATGGAGTTGCATTGACTATACATTACAATGCAGTTGTGGGTGCAGAACCTCAGCGTGCCCTCGGGTAAACAGATGCCACAAGTACCCGCTGTGTATCAGGCCTTGGGTCAACGCCTAGGGCTACGCTGGTGTATTATCCTAGCACACAGTATCCCACAAACTGAACCCAGCCCTGCGAGATTTACTGACGATTGTCCTCTAATAGCCGTAATATTGTGTAAATAGGACAAAAGTGTATTTATCAATTAATTGGTGATTTTGTCTTGCTTCAAATGGGCCAAGCTAATCAGCGAATGTCGGTGCGCCAGCATCACCCCCTGCTCTGCTGTACCTAGATCTGCTTGAAGCTCTGATTGATTTTCTTTGTATGCAGCTGTAATAAGATGGATGGGGGGGAAATTATGTTGTGCAGCATCAGCAAAATGCAGAAACAATGACTGATCATCAAAAAACCCTTTTTCAAACTGAAATGTGTTTGCATACAAAAAGACAGAAAACGAACGATGTCTTCTGAGCGGCGCCCTGTATACGACTCCTCTTTACCGTACGGTCACATTTGTAGTGCTGCCATTTACCAAACTCGTTATTTCAGGCGTCATCTGAATGGATCCTACAAGGCTGCCGTCTCTGGCGAGGTTCCCATCGGTCTTGGTTAGGCGGGGTGCGGGATGCAGATTAGACGCAGGTCTGCCCAACTACAACAATCTCTGGTTGTCAACATGTTGGAGCGACTCATCTTCTGTTAAGAACATTTTTTTTCACAATAGATTTCAATGGATTGTAACGCCGGGAATCAACATATTCTGGTTGGTGCGTCCCCTGTAGAAGAAAGGGAAAGGGATTGAAAGCCCTGATCTACATTATATGTAGTAAGGTTAGGTAACGCAGATATACAGTTCCCAGCAGAGGTGTAACTTGAAGCTTCTGGGCCCCAATGCATAATCTGTAACCGGGCCCCCAACTATAATGCTTTATTCATAGCACTGAGGGGAGAACAGCGGACATAAGGAACTGTGTAGTAAGCGCACCGAGTCCTCTGGAATGGAGAACAAGAAGTGCTGTTGTGAAGAGGAGGAGAGCGCTGGTTGTGGGGGATTCCCTACTAAGAGGAACAGAGACCGCTGTCTGCAGACCTGACACGTCACGAGAGGTCTGTTGTCCTTCAGGGGCACAAATCACACATGTGTCTGATAGGCTGTCAAGACTCTTCAGTCCTACAGAAGACCACCCATTCCTACTAATACATGTAGGGTCGAATGACACTGCAAAAAAGGACCTTGTAACGATCTGCAGAGACTTTGAAGACATCGGAAAGGAGGTGAAGGAACTAGGAGCTCAGGTGATGTTCTCATCCATCCTCCCAGTGGATGCCCATGGAATAAGAAGATGGAACAGAATTCTAGAGGTGAACAACTGGCTGCGTCGATTGTGCCCTCAGCAAGGATTTGGATTTCTAGACCATGGAGGGAATTACCTATACGATGGCCTGCTTGTGAGAGACGGGTTGCACCTTACAAAAACACGTAAGCATATATTTGGTGGGCGCCTTGCTTCACTCATTAGAATAGCTTTAAACTAGAACACTATGGGAAGGGAAGGGAAAGATAACAATATACAGCTAATTAATACATTTGAGAACCTCGCTGTTAGAAGTGGAAAGAAAGAACAAAGACAAAAAATTCAGAAGGAAGTAGAGGAACAAGAGACCTCGATCACAAACTAACATGTTTTTACACAAATGCACAGAGCATGGGAAACAAACAAGGAGAATTGGAGTTCCGAACACAGGAAGAGAAATATGATGTCATAGGCATCACGGAAACTTGGTGGGATGATAGACATGATTGGAATACAAGGCTTGAAGGATACAACTTATTTATAAGAAACAGACCTAATAAAAGGGGAGAAGGTGTTGGGTTGTATGTTAGGAGAACATTCATCTCCACAGAGATTCAAGCTTCAGAGCTGGGAGTTCTGTAGGAACTGTTTGGGTAAGAATACAAGGAGAGAACAACAGAAAGGACACCATTGTAGGCATTTACTATAGGCCGCCTGGACAAGCAGAAGATATGGAGGAACTCTTT
>NC_089843.1:222947589-223182426 GCF_035609145.1 Eleutherodactylus coqui
TCTGGGTGTTACTGTTTCTCTGCTCTGTCATTTAGGACAGTCGTTTGGTATTTGTTATATTACCGGTTTTGATGTCCTTAGAGTAGATCCATATGCAGTAGCGCTGCGTGTGTTCATGACGTCTCGCAGAACCTCTAACGCCTGGTGTCTGTCGGCAGCGTTACGCCCGGCGTCTTCCCGATCTGCGCTGACACTCAGCCACAGTAAGTGCGACTCTCATTCAGAAACAATAAGACTATTTCACCATCTCTTTACCTTAAAACATATTTTCTGACTCTTCTCTTTCTTTTTACTATTGCTGTCACACAAATTGGGGGAATCCGGGATGTAGAAATCGATGATCTGTCCTTAGATAGGCCATCAATATGTGATTTGGGGGGTCGGTCGCCCAGGACCACCATGATCAGCTGATTCAAGGGGCCATCACACTTGTCCAAGCACTGCGGACACTTCAGTATTTACATTCCAGTGTGACTCTTTTACAATACAGCTTTTTGTAGAAGTCGTTCTGAGTACTGCAGGCGTCTGCCATTCACTTCAATGGGACAAGGCTGCAATACTTGGAACAGCCATTCTGAAAAGCATGGTGAGTATGAACAGGATTGTACTCGGATGTAAACATTGAAGCGGTTATCCAGGCAGCACTCGCTGGGATACCCCTTGGTCCAAGAGAAAGCACTGCTCCGACTCCTGTGTAGTGGCCGGCGCTGGTAATTGCAGGCAGGGGTCCCATTGTTTTCAGTGAGCGCTGCTCCTGCAGTTATGAGCATCGGCCACTACACAGGAGTCGGAGCAGTGCTCTCTCTCCAACCGTAGTATCCTAGTGGGCACTGCCTGGATAACCCCTTTATGGGGTCCTGGTTTCTGGTACCTGGCTTGAGATTTCCATGGTGATCTGGGATGGTGTTGGTGGCACGGAGGTTTGGGGAGGGCTCACAGGGGGTCTGGGAGCCGACATGTATTGCTTTCAGAAACAATCTTTAATGAAACATAAAAGAAAAGAGTTAAATAGTTTAAGTTCGGTTTGGGGGCGTCTCATGGCCATGTTGGCTACTACAGAGGAACAGCTTGAGCGGTATTGTGTTAAAAGCCCAGGACTCATCTATTGTGTTTCTAAAAACCCTAACCCGGTAACCTCAGTTCCAATCTAAGCCCTCTTTTTCCTGTGCAATGGGTTTTTCGAAAGTCCATACTGGGCCACCAGTAATGTGGTGTCTGATATCAATGCTGTTGGCTAATCGAGCCGAACATCAAGGTCAGCGAAACCATACCCCCCTTATGTTCCCTTCAGTCAGCTGAGCGGTGGAGGTGCTCACTGATCAGATATGGCTGGTCCATCCTGAGGACTGACCCCCAGTTTCTACAATCAGGGGAACACCTGTAACTTCTATGCTTGGAGCCTAACCCACAAACTGCTCAGCCGTTTTCTTGCTATTTTTCTTTATTTTTTGTCCTACAAAAAGAAGTGTTACAACTTTTTATGCAAGTTTTAGGCAATTTTAGAGGCAACTCTTAGCTTTTGCAAATTCTACCAAAATTAAGTGTAAGCTAATTATTAGTAAATGATGAACTATGTCTTTTCGGATGCATGGATGTAATATATGGATGGCTTAAAGGGGCTGTCCGCTTTCTACAGGTTTTGCTGTTTTTATTTACTTAGTTATTGAATAGGAAATCATAAAGTTTTTTTTACATGTATTTAATATTCTGGTTACTTACCAGTGAAGGGCCCCCTATTTGTACAGTAGAATGGTATAGGTAATAGACTGGTCCGTACATAGTAAATGTGTGGGTAAAGTACTTGCTGTCATGGTTGTTGCCTGGTCAGCAGTTCAAGGGTGAGGAGGGCGCTAAGAGGAGACACTATTACTATTGGGGCGACTAAGGGGTGCACTATTACTATTGGGGCCACCAACAGGGGCTCTATTACTACCAGCACCACTAAGGGGGGGGGGGGCACTAGTACACTGAAGCTATGGGGGGAGTACTGTTACTATAGGAACCACTGAGAGGGGATACTATTATTGGGGCCAATAAGGGAAGGCACTATTACTATTTGGAGGCCACTAAGAGGGGCACTATTACCTGTTGAGGGCACTATAACTTTGTAGGGCCACAAAAGGGGCATTAGAATGGTGGGGTGATTATTAGAGATAGCAGCAGGATGGGGAGGTACAAGTCGTGGCTGCAAGAAGTCTTCATAGTGGCCTGGGACCAAAAAACATCACCAATCAGAAGAAACCATCAGCTGTAATGTTTGGAGGTGACTGCACTGTAATCACTATCATCGTGTAGAGCTTGTATCTGACTACTATATTGTGACTGCATCATTTAAAGGTATACTTGAATTGAGTCGCTGTATCTAAGCCTGGTGTATCTGAGCCCATCTTGTTATAAGGGTTGTTTTACAGAATATATATATTAATTTGGGGGAAATTCTTAGTTTTGCCATGTGGCTTCTGAGTTCTCTGTCTGCTTCTGACTATAGTCATGACCAGCCCCTAAACCATATATAGCGACCAATAGGAGGGGTGTCTGTAGCTGGTGCCTCATTACAGGGCCATGGTCAGCTGACATACATGAGGTAATGGTGGTGGCACCTTAGTACAGGAGGCCTTAGAGCATGGTGCCACGGTGTAAGAAGAGTAACAGCCAGAAGTAAGTTTATTCTTACATGTTCAGGTGGAATAAGAGGTAAAGCGATACATTGTGATGAACTGCACCCCCAACCACGTCTCCCCTTACCTTGGCTGGTATTTTTGGGGACAAAGGATGTCAACCCTTTATGGGACCTCTCAATCATGGCATGTGACCCCGATATTCAGCTGACACTGATCAGGGACCTAATAGGTGATAGTAGATTATTGTGGAGCACAAGTCCTGCAGTATTACCTGCAGCGTCTGTCGGTGTCTGTGAGAAGCAGCTCTTATATTCTACTCCCCATCTCTGTGTCGTGTTTTTCTCCAGTTAAAGGGATTTTCCCAGAATTAAAAAAAGTTAAAAGGGCTTAAAGCAAATAAAAATTGCAGTTGCAGCATCCGAGGAGCAGGCCCACAGCCGAGGAGATAGCGGGGTAAATAAGGACCTTGTCACGGGGCTCTACCATCTCCCGCCCTGGGTGTAGCTCGGGACCCGACCAAGTTACTACTGGAGGAGATCACAGTGAAAAGTAGCCAGAGGTTACCTGTAGTCTTCATGTCACTCGTGACGCCACCGTTCCATCGTCTGCAGTGAATCTTGATGACGACGATAACTTAGTCCACACACAGGGAAACTTTCTGGACAAAACCGGTAACGATCGGTAATGTCCATTTACTGTAACTTTTAGTAAAGTCAACTTTACAACAGTAGATTGGCACAGATACAACAAGATTAGGCGGTGTGACGGAGGATTCTCGGGGTATTCCAAACAATCCACAGTCCTAGTTATCTGTGTGATCCCGCTCCCGGTGACTCTCTCTCCTACTCTCTATCGGTTCGCTCTCACACTTCTTGTGCCTTCCTTCTAGCCAAGCATGGTTCTTCTGTCTCACTCAGTGCTTAGTGGTAGTACTGGCATATCCTGGGTAGACGGGTCCCAGACCAAGCAGAAGGGAATCACGCAGCTTCCTTCATTTTCTCCACACACAGACCAATAAATGTTTGTGGGGTTCACTCACTTGAAGACTACACTGAATTTTGCTAACAACTGTCTCTTGCAAGAACCAGAAGCAGACTCTCCTCATAGCATCCTTGCAAACACATATATCTGCCATGGTCATATGACACACAACATGATACATTTTCCAAACATACCCCAGACATTAACCCATTCTGTGCTGCAGAGGTGCAATACACATAAAGCAAATGCACACTACACATAAGACACTGACAAGACAATGGTACGAGACAGACATATAACATTATGGAGGGGCCCCACTAACTCTGGGCCACTACACAGTCCAGTGCTGTAGACTCAGTGCCCGCCACATGGAACCTGGAACAAACGGCGGGCAGTCATGTACATTTTTTTCGAAAAAGTATGAAAAACAAAGTGGATTCCCACAACCATTGGAGTCCAGGCCTGTGGAAAGCGGGGCGTCATACGCGCTTGCAAGTGACCAGCTGCTTGTAGTCAAGTGGCGTAACACAAAAGCTGTCTATATACTCTGGACTGTAAACGCTGACAGCTTCGTAGTAGTATGGAAGAGGAGGCTGACACGGGCAAGAGAGAACCTGTCTGCATCACAGACTACAACAAAGTTTATGGGGGTGTAGACCAGTCCAACCAGGTGCTTCAGCTATACCGGGTGAAGCGATAGGCCAGGACCTGGAATAAAAGGGTAGTGATCTACCTTATTCAGACCGCTACCTGTAATCCGTAATTTACAAGGAGCCTCGGGAACGCTCGCCTTCCTGCAGTTCCAGGAGCAGCTTGTTGAGCGCCTTCAGTGTGAGACCGCTGCAACTCAGCAAGATTACGGAGACTCACAGAGCGACACTTTACATCCCCTCCCTACCGCCGAGATCACGAAATACCCCCAAAAAAAGCCTGAGAGGAGGGGGGGGGGATACCCGGTTTTATTGCCCCATGTGCCCATCCCAACCCGCCTCCATAATTACCCCAATATTAACTCTATCTAAGATGTAGGAAACACCACAATGGAGGAGGGGGAGGGGGGGGGGGTTCTGTTTTGGAAGTCATTTATACTTTGCTTTTTTTCTCAGATGGTGAAACAGATTTTACCTCTTATAAATTATTTTTAATATTTTTCTTGGACAATTGATCACAGTAGCAAAGAGTTACCTACAACTCCCAGCAGGCATAGAGCTTGTCTACTGGCCAGCACTGTAGCTCCGCCCCCAGCTCACAGGTCCTACAACTCCCAACAGGCATAGAGCTTGTCTACCGGCCAGCACTGTAGCTCCGCCCCCAGCTCACAGGTCCTACAAATTACCAGCACCTACCTGCCTCTCACCCAGAGTGCCAGAGAGCTGCTGAAGGAGGCAGACCAGACCTTCTAGTCTCTTTCTCAAACAGCTGGAGTTACGTGCTTATAAGATGTCTAGTGAAGGAATGGAGGTCCATAATGTTACCGTTAGTGGTCAGTGTGGACAGGCGCGAGTAGGAGTCTGTGTAGGCCACTCTGGACACTGCCCCTTATATATACTGTAGGTGATTGGTTGATTTGCGCACATAGCGGCTCATACCCCGGCTCGCTGGGACCTGTTATTCTCTTCCTCGTCACTTGACACATTTGTCACTTATATATGGATGGAGCTAGAAAAATGTTGTCCAACCAGCCGCTGTGAACAACGATCCTGTCTTTTTAAGCCCTAGGGCTGTTGTTTCATCTTGTGCACAGACTTGAGTTGTCACATACTTGGATACATTTCCTCCGCTGCTTTGGACATACCGCCCTTCACTGCCGTATAGCAGATTTTTCCGGCTATACCGTTCACAATGACATCAGATTGACACAAATGTGAGACACGTTCTTTATTAGCAAGACAGTTATATGAGCAGCAGAAGTATCCCTGCCTTCACTTCTAAGGGCCTAGTTCTTAAAATTGGTGATCTTCTGGTGGTTTTCCCTCTTTTTGGCAGCTCATGTCTTCTACAAGTGAGTAAAGCGGCCTGGATGTATCCACTTGTGCCCTGATAGCAAGTGGGTGTTCCCACCATTATAAGCCCACCTATTGGTTAAGTCAGCAGATTGGGGGTACTGCAGAACACAGGAGAACCAGTGCAATAAAATGTGGGTTGTGTCTCCCCAATTTTCCCTGCTTTATATAAAATACTGAAAGTGACAGATTTGTGAAAAAAAATGAAATGTTAGATGTTTTTCACCAGAATAACATTAAAGGGGTTGTCCCGCGCCGAAACGTTTTTTGTTTTTTTTTCAAACCCCCCCCGTTCGGCGCGAGACAACCCCGATGCAGGGACCTAAAGAAAGCTTACCGGAGCGCTTACCTTAATCCCCACGCTCCGGTGACTTCTATACTTACCGGTGAAGATGGCCGCCGGGATCATCTTCCTCCGTGGACCGCAGCTCTTCTGTGCGGTCCATTGCCGATTCCAGCCTCCTGATTGGCTGGAATCGGCACGTGACGGGGCGGAGCTACACGGAGCCCCATAGAGAACAGGAGAAGAACCGGACTGCGCAAGCGCGGCTAATTTGGCCATCGGAGGGCGAAAATTAGTCGGCACCATGGAGACGAGGACGCCAGCAACGGAGCAGGTAAGTATAAAACTTTTTATAACTTCTGTATGGCTCATAATTAATGCACAATGTACATTACAAAGTGCATTAATATGGCCATACAGAAGTGTATAGACCCACTTGCTGCCGCGGGACAACCCCTTTAAATCATGCAAAAATATGGGTTTGAAAGGCTCTGTATGCAACACCCCAGAGGGCAGACTCCAAGCACCTGGCTAATGTGAAGAACCGGAGGGATGACACACAGCCAAGGCCAGAGCAGGATCCCAGGCCAGCTTCCACAGCCCTATGATAGGGAATGCCAATAAACGGGATGGGGGGGGAGTAGTAGTACTGATCACTCGTGACGCCACCATTCCCACACACGGGCACTCTATGCGGCAGAGAAAATAACACAGAGACTTGTGTATAGTACCTCGGGTCCCCAGGAACAGTTAGGGCCCGGTATAACTTTTACTGAATGAATAACACTTTACAACAAGTATTCAGGGCAAGGCAGGTACAACTCATTTTCAAGAGGAACAAGCTAGAGCTCAGAGGTCAGGAGGATACACAGGCTGAATACGGCCCTACAGTCCACGTTATTTGTATGTCACTGGTCCTGGACTGAGAGCACTCCGTAGGAGGAAGGGGGGTAGGGGTCACTCCACAGACTCGCTGGCAGACAATTATTAACAGACATGGCACAAACAATAAACACCTTGCACGGCAGATACGTGAGTGTAGCTCAATCATGTACCTCTGTGTGGTGATCCTAACTTTGGATGGTTGCACAGGAAAAGCCTGTAGTGTGAACTGGTACCTGCACAGAATTATTGTAGGTCTGTCTCTCTGAGGGCGGGACTCACTCCTCTCACATCCACACTCCAAACACAACGGGATGTCACTCCTCTTCCATCTTCACCTACATGGAAGCTGAAGATGCTTCCATGCGGCTCTGTGTTAGCACTCTCTTGGGTCCCTGAACAAGATCGCACTCGCAGATTGAAGATGGAACTCCTTTCCCGCTCTCAATCACTCCTATTTATACCTTCACTTGTACCACATGACAAGACAAACTGATACATCTACACGCAGGCAATGATTTTATTACTGTTAACCTCTCAAGCGCCGCAGCCATGCAACACATATATTGGATATGACAGGACAGGCTTTGCACAGTGCATCTATATAGGACAAAACATGTATGACATTTATGGGGGGGACCAGGATGGTGTTCAGGGACACTACAGTTTCCCCCCTACTTAAGAAAAAGCCATCCCATCGCCTCTGAAACAGAGTGTATACATCCAGGCCATCTTGAGTGTATTACTTTCATCCCCTTTAAGGACACACTGCTCAGTCACGGAGTGTGCAAGGCGAAACCTGTAAACACAACTCCTCCCCCTGGTCACCTATATGTTAGGATGTACCCACCCCAGTGTACTCTGACTAAAGGAAGTGTCATTTCTGTGTGGCTTCTATTCATGGCAGCGTGTAAGGAATTGACTTGCAAGTACATTAGAGGAAAATCTACCAGGCTGGACAGAATCCTAGTATTGCTATGGAGCTTCATTCATTACTTTACTCCAGAGGCTAGTATTGTAAGATCAGTGGAATGACCATCACTGTTTCTTACTGTGAGGAGAAACGCACTGTTACCAAACACAAAAATATGAAAAGGCGACTGGCAGGAAAAAGAGTGGAGCAGTCAGTAGCTTCAGTCAATACTGCTGTCTGTGATTTGAATGAGGTGAATGAAAGGCCCCGCCAAGCATACCATGACTGTACTGAATTTGCATAAATTAGCATTAAATTGATTGTACTAGACTAAACATTAATTATGCATGAAAATATTAAATGAATTTGTGCATGACTAATTATTTTTAGAGAGAGAGCATGAGCAAATAAACTTTTAAACTTGCAATGCGCCTTTACTTTACTTCCTCCAGCACACAATTAAACATTTTAAACGTTATGCAACTTTTTGAAAAACTTTTCAACATGAAAAAGAACATTACTTTGCAGTTTTTGCATTATGAAAAAAACAGGAAAAACAAGGACTGTCTCTTACGTAAAGAGTCCTATGGAAAGTGGAAGTCATTCTGTGGTAACAGCACTCCACCAATCTCTGCCCACCGGTTCTCAGCTGCTGCAGCACCATCTCCTACCAGTGACTCCTCATTGTCCTCCATCCTTGCGGAGCTGGTAGATGTAGTGTCCATGCTGAGCACATGGGACACAGCGGGTCTCCGCAACAGTGTCTGTGGGAGCAAACGAGCCGGAGTCTTTCCACCATAAAATGGAAGCTGAAGTTGGCGTCCCCGTACATGAGTACGAATGGACGCAGCAGTTCTGGGATATATTCCCACACGCTTCCATTGCCCCGGTGAGTCAGAATCCATACCGGGTGGGATGCCTGGGCAGTCACTCCTTTCCTCATGAAGAAATGCTGCGTTGGAGGAGGCCTTGTAGAGCCTTCCATGTCCTCAGGCATTGGGAAAGTAAGCAGCCTAGTGATTTGTGGTTCACAGCTGCCACAGGAACTCGGCGCAGCCTACTTGTTCTGCCAGTGGGATTCATCTTATCAATTGCCTTGCCAAAAATGCTATGAGCCCAGGAGTCTGCAGCCGCAATTAGCCCCTCCCACTTTGGGCACCAATAAGTCTATTGAGTAGGGGTAGTTCCCCCCCTACTTTGCGCCAAGCCACGGCGTTGTCTTTTTAGCACCAAGCAACTTTGGTGGGAGTGAGTCGTAGAGGAGAGAATTAACATGAAATAGTCGCCATCTTGGGTGGCACCATTGGAATTCAAGTGGCAGTCCATTGATCTTGTATTGGCACAGCACATTAGATCCTGTGCCAAGTGACGCCAGAAAAAGCTAAATCGCTGTAACAGCCCAGAGGGGAGACCCCGGGCACCTGACTAACGTAAAGAGCTGGGAGGGATAAGTGGGGACTCATCACGGCGGCACTTACCAGGCTCTGGTCTCAGATGGATGACACGCAGCCAAGGCCACAGTAGGATCGCAGTCTAGCTTCAACGCCCCTATGATAGGTAATGCCAATAAACGGGCTGGGGGAGTAGTAGTACTGATCACTCATGACACCACCGTTCAAACACACCGGCACTCTACGTGGCGAGAAAATAACACAGAGACTTGTGTATAGTACCCTGGGTCCCTAGGAACGGTTAGGGCCCGGTATAACTTTTACTGAATGAATAACACTTTACAACAAGTATTCAGGGCAAGGCAGGTACAATTCATTTTCAAAAGGAGCAGGCTAGAGCTCAGAGGTCGGGTGGATACACAGGGTGAATACAGCTCTACAGTCCACATTATCTGTACGGCACCACTCCTGGACTGGGAGCACTGTGGAGGAGGAAGGGGGTACGGGTCACTCCACAGATACTCCAGCAGACAATTATTGACAGGAAGGCTTACACAATAAACACCTTGCACAGCAGACACGTGGGTGTAACTCAGTCATGTACCTCTGTGTGGTGATCCTGACTGGACGGCCTCACAGGAAAAGCCTGTAGTGTGAACTAGTACCTGCACAGAATTATTGTAGGTCTCTCTCTCCCTTTCTGATGGTGGGAATCACTCCATTCACATCCACCCTCAAACACTACGGGATGTCGCTCCTCCTCTTCTATCTTCACCTACATGGAAGCTGAAGATGCTTCCATGCGGCTCTGTGTTGGCACTCTCTTGGGTCCCTGAACAAGATCGCACTCACAGACTGAGGGTGCGGGCAGACGAGCGCATAAACGGCACGTTTTTGCGACCAAACGTATATACGTGACCATCTGAGGCATTGGTTTCGAATGTATTCGTTCACATGGGCGATTTTACGGCGCGTAAAAACGGCAATTCGAAAAAAAACGGAACATATGCGACCGAAATACGCGCCAACGCATATTCGATCGCCGAAAAGACTGTTTGCACAGTAGGAACAAACGAAAATACGCTTTCTAGCTCTGGTCGTGATCGGTGAAAAACGATCGCTCGGGCGATTATACGTTGCGCTCGTCTGCGCGCACCCTGAAGATAGAACTCCTTTCCTGCTCTCAATCACTCCTATTTATACCCTCAGTCACACCACATGACATGACAGACTGATACATTTACATGCAGGCAGTGATTTTATTATGGTTAACCTCTCAGGCGCCGCAGCTGTGCAACACACACACTGGATAGGACAGGACAGGCCTTACACAGTGCATCTACATAGGACAAACATGTATGACATTTCTGGAGGGGACCAGGATGGTGTGCCGGGTCACTACACGTACACCCCTAGATAAATTTAAGGGGCTTGGTTCCCAAAATGGGGTGATTTGTGGGAGTTTTCCTTCACTTCGGTAGCGCAAGGGCTCTACAAGTGTGCAGTGGGGCCTGAAACACCTGCAGGCAATATTTCTGCTCATGAGACCCCTCAGTGAATACCTTAAGGGGTGTATTTTTTTGAATGGGGGTAATTTCTGTTCAATACCCATTATTCTGCCATCCGTGAGCCCCGGCTAACTTGGCTTGGTGTAGTAAGACAAAATGTTTTTCAAATGTAAAAAAAGAATTACATTTTTAAAACTTCTAAACTGTTCAAAGACGGGGTGTGTGTAGCTGCGGTGGTGAGGAGGGCAAGCAAGTGTGTGTGGATGGTGCAAGGCTGGCGTGGTTGGGCCTAGAACCGCATGAGAGCCGGTGTCGCCTGTGAAGAGAGTTAGGGAGTATCCAAATCATGTGAGCCATGAGAGGATTCCCTGTAGCCTCCTGTCCAGAACAGTTAGTGCCTGGATAGTAGGACCGTAGTGGCAGTGGTAGCTCCGGGTACCGTATATGCAGGGGCGTAACTAAAGGCTCATGGGCCTGGGTGCAAAAGTTCCGCTGGGCCCCCTGCCCCGCCATCTGTACCCATACCCAGAGGCGTAACTTGACGATTTGAGAGCCCCAATGCAAAATCTGTAACAGGGCCCCCAACTATAATGCTGTATTCATACTACTAGGCTCCCTATATGGAGAAGATAGGCCTTATGGGCCCTCTAAGGGTCCTGGGCCCGGCTGCAACCACTCCCCTGCATTCCTTATAGTTACGCCTCTGCGTATATGCCATTGTGCTCCTGAAAGAAAGATAGCCCTCCACCCCAGGGACTGTGAGTCTCAGGCCTCATGCCCACGGCTGGGTCGGATTCCCGAAATATTGCAGAGGAATCAGACCCGGCACCCCCATACTCACCTTTCCGAATCCGCCGTAAGTGTCTCACCCGGGAAGCCGACACACATGCGCAGTTCATGATGCGCCGGCGCTAGACAGTGACACGGATCTTTGCGGTACTTCCACTGTGCTCACAGCGGAAGTATCGTGGGACGAACGGCTCCCATTGACTGCAATGGAAGCCGGCCGTGCGATTTTCCACATGGAATAGGACATGCTGCGATTCCCCTCTGCGAGAAAAAAAATAATAATAAAAAAAAAAAAAAAAAAAAAATTGCAGTTGATTTCCGCTCGTGGCAATGGGAGAATCGCTTTACATGGCATGTCAGTGGACGGACATTGCTGCAGAATTCGCGGCGTATATGTGGGGGGTAAAAGGATAGTTCTGGTTCTGTCTTTTGCCTGCTATATGGCGGCGGTTCCCATAGACTCCTGTGGGAGCTGGACAAAGAAAGGGAGGGGGAGGCAGCTTAGCAGCTTCCAAAGTTGCGAAAAGCTTACAGGTGCCTCTATATAGGCGTTGGAAGGCATCCCGGGGATTTTGGCAGAGCGAGGGGTATCTGGGGTGCAACGTATTTTTTCTCTAAAAACGTTACTCCCGGTCGTGTGAATGGATGAGAAAACGCAGGCCGTGAGCGCGGGAAATCGGCCGTTCATGCGCTTTTACGGCGCAGCTGAGAGAACATTAAAGAGCATACACTCGTGTGAGAGCGCCCTCATACACTGAGCAATGTGTGGACTGTCCACGAGAGGCCCGACAGGAACTAACACTGCGTGGAATCAAAGTGGCCTGCAGCGTAACCGAGGCATATACAAGACATGTAATAATTCACAAGTGGCCTGAAGACTGATACTTCAAAGACCGGCAAACCGAGACGCCGGGGCAGATCTACTATTCCAAATATTGCTTTGCACCACATTTATTATGTGTTTCTAGACACTTTCGTACACTTTTTCCTACTCATCTGAAAAAAAAGATGCACGGCTTTGTGTAAAGCAGGCGCGGTCTCAATTGCTCCAAAAATTGCAGAAAATTTCTCAAAATTTTGGTGCAATTCTTTTTTTATTGCATAAATTAAGCCAACTAAAAGGTGGTATAAACTTAGACTAGACAGTTGTATAATTTGACAGATTTCCCATCCATCATGAGTCATTGTGATGAATGTGGGTTCAGAGGGAGCCCCCCTGAACTCACCAGAATCCGAGGAGACAAAAGAGCTGCAATCTGCAGTGAGGTAGATGAATGGCTGGTGCTGCTTTTACAAGGTCCATGTACGATGGCTTGCATAATTGGAAGCTGGTTAAGGGAATACAGGAATAGAGATAATTGTACTCTCCAGCGACAAACTGTAAGTGAGGTCGGCTCCAATCTGGATCATTAGGCCTGTTATATAGGGAAGCCTTGCAGCAATTCTAGTTCGAGTCAGCGCTCTCTGGTTATGAACAATGCAGTAGACCACAGTGCATGCTGGGAGTACAGATGCTGTGTTTTAGTTAGGCTGGGTTCACACAGGGCGGATTTGCCGCGCAGAATTTCGCTGCGGCAAATCTGCCCTCGGCCGCTAATCTCGGGATTAGCCAGCCATGGTAAGTCCGTCTGAAACTGCTGCTGCGGCCGCCGCAGCCACGGTTTTAAAAGATGCAGCATGTCTATTTACTTTTTTGTTTACTTTCGTCGCGGCCGTGCTCTCCTCTCCTCTATGGGAGCGCCGGCCACAACGGAAAAGCGAGCGGCCGGGCTGCTTCAAAGCCGCCGCGGCCAAACCGCGGGATTTCCGGCGGGAATACGCCCCGTGTGAACCCAGCCTTATAGTGCGCTTAAAGTAGTGCAGTAACAACTTTGTTCAAGGAGGACTGTGTACGGCTCCCCGTGTCTGCGTTCCACTGTTCAGACTTAGGACTCCTGCAGCTGAATGCGTAATGCTGCGATCTTGTGCGTGGGAGAATCCCATGCGCGCAACACAGGGAACAGAGCCGACTGTTTTCAATGGGTTCATTCTCCCTTTTTTGTGTCTGCGGTGTTCGCTGGTCCTGGCCTATCTTTTTGTGTTTTCCGCACCAAAGACCGCCATGGAGGTCTTGCAAATGTCATTCATATTGTTTTGCTTTATCGCCTGTAGTAACGGACACAGAACTGCGTTATTGCGCGTGGCATGAAGTAACCGTAGAGTGAAGATCAGATTGTCTATTGGCAGATACTCTACTTAGAATCCCCGTGTGGCCAAATAACCACAAATAGATCACTGGGAGACCCCTAGGGGCTCATCCCATGGATGTCATTTCACCGCATGTTATTCGCACACAATATGTGGTGAATGGAGGCAATGAAGTCCACGGATCTCCATTGTTGCTCTCACATTTGCATATCTACATTGCATATAATCCGCGCATTAAAACCTGCAGCGTGCTCTATTGTACCGTGTATCGCGCGTACAGCCCTGGTGTTCTCTTTGGGTTGCACATTAACCGTTGTACACACACAATGCATTACGTATGTGCGGTGTCACTATGGGGCAGAGCGGGTAATGTAGAAGTAAACGAGTTACACTGCGTATGACAACATGCGTGAGATCCGCCGTCATCCACAATGGCGGCCGTACAGTGATAGCGGCTCACCTGATGGGAAAACGCTCCGTAATACACGCAGCATTTTACAAACGGCCGCGGAAATAAGCCCTAAGACGTAACCTTTACTAGAAAAAAAAAAGAAAAACCGAGAAGAAAGACTTTTCTTTCTGTGATGTGTGATTTTTTTACTCTCCCGTTTCCCTCCTTTTTATCGCATTGTGAAGCGCGAACTTGTGATTTTCGTTTGATGCGTTTTTAACATTAGAAAGTTCTATTGGCTCTAAAAAAAATCACAGCAAAATCACGCGATAAAAACGCTCGAGAAAAGCCCGATTTTCTGTCAGTGATATCGCGCTCGCCGGTGTGAAGGAGCACTGAGAATCGCTTATTCCTTCCTATGGCAGGCAAAACCGCACAGCATTAGCGGGTAAATACGAGTTCCGTGAAGCGCGATGCGGTTTTTCTATTTTTACTATTGTAACAGCGGCTCATTTTCTCGCCGTCTGGTTTTCTCACAAATCACTTCTCACTGACTACAAAAGCTGCAGGATGAAGAGTGTGACGGCGGTCAGAGCTCCTCGGGCTGATAGCGCCCCCACCGGGGAAATAACGCCTGAAGACATGAATAGACGAGTCTTCAAAAATCCTAAAATCACGGCCCCAAAACGTGACGAAACCATTGATTAGCGTAATTCTCGGGCGATATTACTACGTCCGCGATGGGACCGGGGCGATGGGACCGGGGCGATGGGACCGGGGCGATGGGACCGGGGCGATGGGACCGGGGCGATGGGACCGGGGAGATGGGACCGGGGAGATGGGACCGGGGAGATGGGACCGGGGAGATGGGACGGGGCGATGGGACCGGGGCGATGGGACCGGGGCAATGGGACCGGGGAGATGGGACCGGGGAGATGGGACCGGGAAGATGGGACCGGGGAGATGGGACCGGGGCGATGGGACCGGGGCGATGGGACCGGGGCGATGGGACCGGGGCGATGGGACCGGGGCGATGGGACCGTGGCGATGGGATTGGGGAAATGGGATCGGGGAGATGGGACCGGGGAGATGGGACCGGGGAGATGGGACCGGGGCGATGTGACGGGGCGATGGGACCCGGGCGATGGGACCCGGGCGATGGGACCGGCAGGACCTACCGTTAGCTGTCTTGTTTTTTTTTAAACGCACAATAGTGTAAAATTTCAACAATAAGAAAAAAAAAGTATTTTGCCCTATTCATGCGCGAATGCACCCGCAGCGGCGGCGTCTGTGCAGGCGCTCATCTGTGTAAGCCCTAAGAGAAGCGAAATCATCTTGTAGCCATGATACCTTCTAATGGCCAACAATAAGAGATGCTGCCGCGGGCGGATCCAGACGGACAGTCCGCCCGCTACGCAGCGTGATAATCACGGACGCACAACGGGACAAAAACCACTGACTTCATGCGGATTTCAGTGGTTTTGTTTCCACTAGCGGGATTCCCGACCGTTAATTGTACGAGAAAATCCAGGAGCCGCCGGCAGCGAACACATCGGGGGACGGAATATATACAAACCCTGCGCTCTGCCAGTCTGAGAAGTCGGGGAAAGGAGAAGATATTCCCCGGCTCAGGCGCAGCCACACTACCTGCCGCCGAATGGAATGACCCACAATGGTTAATTAGGGCGAGCCGTCGTCTCTTCCCAGCGTTGTACGCCGAGCAATTCCCTCCCTTTCCCTTTTTTCCAGCTTCCATTGAAGTCTATGGGAGCTTCCTGCGTATTTTGGCAAAAGACAGGGCAGACCGATCCTTTCACGTGGCGAATAAAATCCACGTCCTCCTGAATGGAATCTTAGGAATCCGACGGTTCGGACGGTCGCGGTGTTTGTACGCGGCTAACTACCTGCATAAATACGGTTGTCTGAATACGCCCTGCGGGACGGTATGATGGGTCCAGTATTTAGTTTCTCTTAGGGCTTATTCACACCTGCGATATTCTTGCATGGGTTTTGCACAAAGCACAGAAGCCTCGTGTGAATATGAAATCCACTCTTTGAACGCACTTATTCACATCAGCAATTTGTACCTCCTATTTTTCTCATAGCATCGCTGCGAGGAAGAAGAAATGGCAGCACGTTCGGCTTTTGGGCGTCCCGTCAGAATGCTTCGCCATTTGATTTCAGTGGGACCTTAAAAGCCGTCAAGCAGAAGTGCTGCAATGTGCATGCGAGTGTGCTGCCACGTTTCCCATGGAAGTTAAGAGAAAACACCCCCATCCTTTTACCCGCGTGAGGAGGGCAGATGCACAGCGCCCTGCATGCCATGAAAACCGCACGCTGGCAATAGTGAGATCGGGCCGTGTCTCTTGGCACTCACCTGTGTGAGAGTAGCTGAACTGAGAGCAATGAGCAGGAGTGGATGGGTTATGGGTTAAATACAATGGTCTTACAAAATGCCTACAGCTGTGAATGATGGAAGGGCACAAAGCAGACGTGAAGGAAGCTGCAGGGAAGGAGGAAGGGGCTTGTCAGCTGTGAGACTGGGACCTCTGGCTCCAACAACACACTTTGCTGCATCACATGGCTACATTTACACGAGCGTGAATCTGGTGTGAATATGAACGGTATTCCTTTGAATGCTGCGGGGTAAATAATCACAACATAGAAGGGGATTCTTCACTGTAAGAGCAGTGAGACTGTGGAACTCTCTGCCTGAGGACGTGGTGATGGCAGGATCCATAGAGGAGTTTAAAAGGGGACTTGATGTCTTTCTGGAGCGGAAGGACATTACAGGCTATAAATCTAAGGTTATTTGTTAATCCGGGTATACAGGCAGGCAGGAACTATTGGTTGTTGATCTAGGGATTATTCTGATTGCCATGAGGGAGTCGGGAAGGAATTTTCCCCCTTGTCCTAATTGGCTCCGCCTCTTGGGGTTTTTTGCCTTCCTCTGGATCAACAACACAGGAGGATAACAGGCTGGACTAGATGGACATTGTCTTCATTCGGCCTTACAAACTATGTTACTATACAAGAAATACAGTACGCCACTAGGGCTTGCAAACGCAAGATTGTACATGGCACACTATTGGCTGATGGAATGTGTTCTGTATCCTGGGCGCTGATTGGCTCACTGATCGCAGCATCGGTCTGATTGTTCACTTTTGCGATTTCTTGGCAGCTCACCCAACAGATTGATCTGTATAAATATAATGCCGCCACTTCGCTGATTTTCACGTATAGTGGGGGTCTCTCGAACGTAACCCCCGCGATAGACGAGGGATCACTGTATAGTGTTTTAGGGAGTGTGCAGTACTCTCAGCATTTAGGGCAGCAGCGAGCACAGTATCAGGGGTAGGAAACAGATGGCAGTGGGCTGTAGAATGGGAAGTTTGTGTTGCTATAAAGTGGGATGAGCTTGAGATGCAAGAGTTCAAGCTGTCGAGGCAGCAAACTCTGACGTTGTGGGAGCAGTCATCATGGAGGTCTGAGCTGGGTGGAGAAGAATGCTAGCATAATTATAGAAGATATTAACTGTGCGTCATTGGATTTAATTGCTATGAACTGAACCTGACCAGTGCTGTATTCATTTGATAGTGTATGGTGGTATTATTGGTTATACTGTTTTTTGTATAGGACTGTGATGTTCTACTTGTATTTCTTTCTTGTGCTGGCCATGTGGCTTATTGATTTCTGAAAATAGTAAGGGGAGTGACCAATCATAGAAAAAAGTGACATCCATCCTATATGGCAATTCCAAATCAACCCCTGGGTGCCACCCAGGCTTTAAGAGGAAGCGAGAAGTCTGTTCATTCATCACTTCTACCGATGCCCTGCAGAGTGATCAGATGCACAATGTATTAGTATTCGGTAGTACGCGCCCCCTAGAGCCAGATGTGAGCATCACCACATGTTGATCATGAGGTTTCCATTAAGGTATACCATGATATTAGACATGTACAGGCGTGTCCTTCCTTACTTTCAGTCTTGGCTGCATATGTTTAGATATGAATGTCACCAGATAACCTGCTTTTCATAACCTCATGATTTTATGATTTTCGGTCACACATCTCTGTCCTATATGTGTCTATGGTAATGGTTGTGATGTGCATTGTAGTCCGCCAGGGTTTATGCTGGCATGTCGTGATATTGCATTCAATGGGTTTTATAAGGAAATACAGTTCTTAAAGAATCTCTCCGAGCCTGGAGAAACAAAGATGGCCACCGCTGCCTCTCTGACTGCCTGAGGCCCACTGTGTATTAGTCTGCATCATTGGTCGAAGGCAATTGTGGTGAAAATCTAATTGGCTATTTGCTGGAACAATGTTAGTATCTGGACATAGTATCACCATTGTCCTGTAATCCCACCACCATTGTCTATAGAGTCTTGTAATCTACTGTCTAATTATTGATGCAAATCTCTCATCATTGTCTTAAGACTGAACTGGGGCCTTCTGTATATTTGGAGCTTGGGGTTATCAGTGTTTTAGGAAGCAGTTTTGTTTGTCTGGTCCCATTTGATGAATGGCCACTTCCAGTTGTGACCTTTCCTGACAAACCACTCCTTGCATTGGTATCTGCAATACAAATATCCAAGCCATAGATACTAAGTATAAAGGGCCGGAGAGGGTTTGGGGAGTCAGAAGCACGTTGGACCTGTGATGGGGAACGTCCTCTCACAGTGTCGTTCCCAGGACGCCCCCGCTGCTCTCTGACTTCTCACCGCTGCTTCTCCACTTGATGCACAAGGCAGATAAGGATACCTCAGGCTCCTGGTGATGTGAGTACTGATGTAACCGATGTTTAAGAATTGTTACATTGACTACTTTAACACTACGCATAGTGTGCATCAGGTAGGCTGCCTGTCCACGGCCATGCGGTATCCGCTGCGGATCTCCACCGCGGGAGCTGCCACCCGGGAGTAGGAGCCGGCAGACGGATCTCCGCTGTCAGCCTATCTGACCGCAGAGAATCGCGGCAATTCGCAGCATGCTGTGAATTGCCGGACGTGAGCGGAGAATTGCCATGGTTCTCTGCTCGTGGACACGGGGCCGGCGCTTTCCATATGAAAAGCTTGCATTACGTTCCCCGCAGCCGGATTATTGCCGCGGGGAAAGCAATTAAAAAAAGGCCCATGGACAGGCACCTGCAATCAGATAGGGGGTTCAGCCATCTTTGTTTGTCCATGACCGGGGGGGCGCTTTAACCAAATTTGAGTGAAGGTAAGGGTGGATATATCTGCAGTATGGTGAAATGTAAAACAGGCTTTTGTATTCATCTAGAAGAACGATACAAAATAGTAAAAAATCTTCACCCACAAGATTCTCGCTTCATTCATTTGGTAATTATTCCCAACTATCTTCTGTGTTTCAGGGACCGAACAATGAGTTCTGCCTCCACAGCAACAGATCCTGGTAATGATCCAGGTATGTCAGTGTACTCCATGCACTTTGGTGATATGTAAGTTATAATAACTCCCTCTCATATGCCGTTCGCTACGTACAGAATATATTTTATTACAGATATGACAGTAAACACGTATTTGTGAATTGTATCACAAAAGATTACAATGTTTGTGTGCTGAACAACAAGTGGTGCTCAGAGGTTGCAACAATGTTTCTGCGGACATGGCCACACTTGGCCAATCCAGTCTTAAATGATGGAGAGCGGGTGTTTTTGTGTGATGTGACCAGAGGACCTCATCAGGGCTAAGGCCTGTATTCTTATTTGGCGTTCCTCAGAACGTAGAGCTATAGGGGGTCACTCTGTCCATGGCTGGTGTGTCTCCGCCATGGCCTTTGTAGTGCTCGCCCGCCCCAAGACCGGCTCCTAGTGCTCGCCCGCCCCAAGACCGGCTCCTAGTGCTCGCCCGCCCCAAGACCGGCTCCTAGTGCTCGCCCGCCCCAAGACCGGCTCCTAGTGCTCGCCCGCCCCAAGACCGGCTCCTAGTGCTCGCCCGCCCCACGACCGGCTCCTAGTGCTCGCCCGCCCCACGACCGGCTCCTAGTGCTCGCCCGCCCCACGACCGGCTCCTAGTGCTCGCCCGCCCCAAGGCCGGCTCCTAGTGCTCGCCCGCCCCAAGGCCGGCTCCTAGTGCTCGCCCGCCCCAAGGCCGGCTCCTAGTGCTCGCCCGCCCCAAGGCCGGCTCCTAGTGCTCGCCCGCCCCAAGGCCGGCTCCTAGTGCTCGCCCGCCCCAAGGCCGGCTCCTAGTGCTCGCCCGCCCCAAGGCCGGCTCATAGTGCTCGCCCGCCCCAAGACCGGCTCCTAGTGCTCGCACGCCCCAAGACCGGCTCCTAGTGCTCGCACGCCCCAAGACCGGCTCCTAGTGCTCGCCCGCCCCAAGACCGGCTCCTAGTGCTCGCACACCCGTTGGTGCAATCGCTGCCTTTCTGTCATCAGTGATGTGTGCTTTTTTGTCTTTGCAATCTACAATCTGTCTTTAGTGACCCTTCAATGCTCAGAAATATGAGAAGGGATCGGGTCTCTTACAAGCAAATATCCCTTGTAGGAGTACAAAGTATCAAATCATCAATGTATTGTAACAAGTGTGTCTGCTCACTGTGCGGATAACGTAGGAGCGAGTGCTTCAGAAAAGGCTGATGGAGACGTTGCCCCACCTTGTGGCAGCCTTGCCCAGAAAAGTTGTCCAGGCTCATGGCTGAAAGCTAGCAGAAGTTGGCTCTCAGTTTGTTGGAAAAGAATGCGTTTGCCAGATCAATTATGGTAAAGCAAACAGCGCTTGGAGCAATTTGATTTATTAGGGTATGTGGATTTGGTGCAATTGGAGCCCCTATAGTCATTAATTTGTTAATTTCTCACAGATCCTGTACCCTACGGGGTGTCTGCAGTTGCCCAGAGGTGTATTACAAAGGGATCGGCATTCCCTCAACACTATTCTTTAATTTGTGTTGAAATATCTGCTCTCTGTTCCTTGCTCAGGGGATACTGGGTAATACATACTGTTTTAGGCCTCATATCCACGAGCGGATTGGATTCCGCATGCAGGAGACAGGAGCAGAATCCAACCCTGCCCGCCAGGGTCTTCATTTTCTTTACTGCGGATGGCCGTCATGCCACCGCACATGCACTTTGGAGTTTTTTGTTGTTTTTTTTTTAAACTCCTGCATTTCCACGGAATCCACGGCCTGTCTGCAATTGAATTGGGGATGGGCCGCAGATCAGACGGCTTCCATTGACTTCAATAGAAGCTGTCCGTGTGGGATCCGCACTGAAATGGAGCATGCTGCGATTTTTTTTTTTTTGATTTTTTTTTTTTTTCCTAGACCAAAAGGTCTGCAAATTGAATCTGCATGCTTTATTTTATTTGCGGACGCCCATGTTCCCACATGGATTCCACAAATCAAACCCACCTATGGACATTGGGCATTAGTTGGGCTTTTCCTAGGGCCGCCTTTAGAAGGCTCACATCCGCCTTGTCTTTGACCCACACTGATTCAGATATCTGTTGCAGCGTTGGTTCAATGTCATCATCATGGAAATGGTCTATTTCCTCAGCCTGAACTATCCCTATAAGGGCAGCGAGTATTCCCTCTTGCACTGGTCACGCCACTGTAACCCCTTTCTTTCCAAACCATGTGACTGCATTAATTGCTCTTAAAGGGGTTGTCCCGCGGCAGCAAGTGGGGTTATACACTTCTGTATGGCCATATTAATGCACTTTGTAATGTACATTGTGCATTAATTATGAGCCATACAGAAGTTCTAAAAAGTTTTTCACTTACCTGCTCCGCTGCTGGCGTCCTCGTCTCCATGGTTGCCGTCTAATTTTTGCCGTCTAAAATGGCCTAATGGCCAAATTAGACGCGCTTGCGCAGTCCAGGTCTTCTCCTGTTCTCTATGGGGCTCCGTGTAGCTCCGCCCCGTCACGTGCCGATTCCAGCCAATCAGGAGGCTGGAATCGGCAATGGACCGCACAGAAGAGCTGCGGTCCACGGAGGTAGAGGATCCCGGCGGCCATCTTCACCGGTAAGTATAGAAGTCACCGGAGCGCGGGGATTAAGGTAAGCGTTCCGGTAAGCTTTCTTTAGGTCCCTGCATCGGGGTTGTCTCGCGCCGAACGGGGGGGGGTGCACGGCTCTTGTTTTATGGCATAGCTGTATAATAGAGTTTTTTTTCTTACCCCTTCCAGTAGTGTAAATGGGATCAGGATATTGCCTAATATTGCTTGCTGACACTTTTACTTCTGCCCCTTTCTATCACTTTTTTATGTAGATTTCAGTTGGGAAGTTAAAGCCAATGATAGAAGTTATCACAACAAGGACCAGAAAGGATTCCTCTGCTTTCGGAAGAAGAAATATGCGGTAAATTGTTGCATCAGTTTAATAATATGAGAAGATTCTTGCAGTTGGTTCTCAGTTAATGATCGCGGCCGCAAAACGGACAAACAAAACCACTGGTTTCAGTGGGATTTCAGAGGTTTTGTTTCCACTAGTCCTTCCCCCGTCTGTTTGTTGTACGGCTGATAAAAGCTAGGAGCCGCCTGTGGTGAGGACACGGTGCGGGAGCATCGGGGGCGCCTGTCTTCCCACGGTTATTTTCAAACTCCTCCACTCTGTCGCAAAGTTTAAAAAACCGGCGAACGGGAAGAAATCTCCCTCGTTCAGGCGCGGCCACGCTCCGTACCGCCACGTGTAGTTCCACCAACGCTCGTCTGAATCCCCCTTCAGTCTGTGAAAATGCTGCGTGTTTCACGGACCAGACCTTCATATGTCCATGTGAATGAGCACTAAATGTAAGCACTCCTCAGCACGGCGCTGGCGCTCTCTGCACTGTGATGGGGTTTGCCCTCTTCCACCTCTTTAGCATGGAGCTTCCTAGCTTGGTGGGTGGCGATCGTGCCAGGTAGCGCGGTCAGAGCTGTGCCGCCACTTGTGAGTTGTTGAACAGTGTGGTGTGAAGGTGCGCCGGAGCTCAGAATCCAAGATGGCACCCGCTTCCTGTGTTGGCGCAGCACCCTCTGCCAAGCAATGGCTGCCTTCTCTGAAGAAAGTGGAGAGCCAGACCTCACGGGCCACATAAATGATGTGGCGGGCTGGATTCGGCCCACGGACCTTGAGTTTGACACCTGTGCTCTATGTGGTCCCACACAGTAAGTGTCTCCACACTATGGCAGAACCTCCCTGTGTCCCCATGCAGTGACATTGCACCCCACACAATGATGGTGCCCCCTCTGCAATCTAAAGTGCCCCCAATCCTTAACATCAGCATCACTAGAACTTCTATCCTCACATAGTCCTGGCTGATGACTCTGCACTCTGTGCGCGGCATAGCTCATCCTCCAACTACCAGTACTGTGCGTGCAGGCGCCGGGGGAGGAGGTATGCTGTGCCAGCCAGGACTATGTGGGCCTCTTCTGATGCTGCTGCCTTAGGGATGGGAAGGTGGCCCAAACAAGTTAACGATGAGGTCATCCGCCTCCTTCTCCTTTTGGGCCCCTGTGCAGCTGAACCAGCTACACAGATAGTATGTCCCCCTGCATTTATGTCCCCATAGGGCTGTTGTGACACACAATACTGTGCAAAGGGTTCAGACAGATGTGGGAATAATGCCGCACAGCAAGAATGCTTTCAAAATAGAAGTGTTAATAGTTTTTTGGTCAATTAGTAAAATGCAAAGTGACTGAACAAAAGAGAAATCTGTATCAAATCCATATTGCCCCTTACCCTTCCCTCCCCCTCACCAGCTCACCTCCTCTCTCCTCCCCACCGTCTGATTGCAATAGGAAGGGGTGGAACTAAGCGCTGCCCCGTCCCACATTTCCCATTGCTGGCTGTGGACAAGGGGAGGGAAGGAGAGAAGAGGGAGGGAGTTTAGCAGTCACACTGCTAAACTCCCTCCCACCTCCCTTCTCCGACCACTGTCATTGGCTCCCATAAGAGCCCATGCAGCGGCCGACATATTTCAGCCCAAAAGATAGTTCCACGACTATCTTTTGGGCCTGACATAAAAACGCCCGTCGCTATATTGGCCGGCCAGGCGCTTTTACGTCGCAGGAATACGGCCAAGTGATCTGATGCATTGGAATCCAGGGCATCAGATCACAGCGTATATTGGCCGACTGTGAAAATGGCGGCTGATATACGCTTGTGGGAAACAGGCCTCACTTTGGAAAATTGCATTTCCTTTTATCAGTAAGCAGATTTTTCTCGTTCTTTCCTTTCCCGCCTGCTTCCTGCGGCTCCTACTGTCATCCTGGGGCAGTCACTGCAGAATCTCCAGCCATCAGCCACATTTACAATATACTTTGAATCAAGGCGGCCACTAACGAGCAGCGCTGACGAGGTTGAGGCAGGTGATCCGACTATATTTCCCCCGATTCCATTAGTATAACTCCCCCTTACTTGTTAGGTTGTCATGGTGTTACCCCTCTTTCTCCACCCCTCTGATATCTCCTTATAGACCGCCATATTGGGATGGTGATATGCGCTACTGTAGGCTTTTCACAAACCTGAGCGGATTGCGTTGATTGTGTTTTTCTTGCCTTTTCAGCAACGTATTTTATGTATCTTTTTTCAGGATAATATAATCAAGACCTCCAAGTACAACGTGCTGACTTTCCTTCCTCTGAACCTATTTGAGCAGTATCATCAACCTCATGTCATTTATTTCACATTTGTTCTGATATTGCAGGTAAAGTCAATGGTGTAAGTATATTGTCTGGTCATTAAAGGGCCACTCCAGCAAAAACACATTTCTACATCCCTGCCCCCCTTACCTGATAGCCTGGCACACTCTGGGGATCCCCTCTGCATATAGCAACCACTTCCATGCAGTGCAGCCCCTTGTCTGGTGTCTGTCTGGTGACATTTTTTTACTTTCACCTTTAAATTAATCCAATGACGCATCAGCACAGCATTAGCTATAGGCTGTACCATTTCTGCCTGTTGGGGGTACAGTTTAATTTTCATTGCCTTCTATATTCCCCTAAATAAGCTACAGTCCATAAGTATACAATCAGGAGGATAAGCTGTGATCTCCTCTATTATAACTGTGTGACAGAAGCTGTGTGATTATCATCAGTAACTGTCATAGGAGTGTATGTGTCCCCCTCTAGTCAGTTTCTGTGGTCGGGACCATGTAATAACATGGCACAGACAGAGAAATTGATTAGTTTCAGACAGCATAAACCCAAGTAGATCTGAGTCCATAAGAACTGAGATCACATGACCATCTGAGTAGAAAGAGACCAGGGGATTCAGATCGAAAGGAATAACTGGCTCATGTATATATACTGGAGTGGGGGTAGCTACATCATGCATGAAAAAACAAATCACTGGAGTGGCCCTTTAATTTTTTGTTTTTCTGGATGGCTTAGACCACCTCTAGTAATACATGTGAAGATACAAAATATTGTAATTTATCCTTATGTGGCATCTTCCTCACCCTAAAGCAGCTTGTAAACCCTCTGTCCCATCCAGCAGGCTGTTTGGAAATATTCATACACATTCCCAGTCACTAAAAAACTATATTTTATATACCCATTGTGGTTAGCCAAGATTGCTCTCCACTGCCCCTCTGCCCTTGTTTCATACTTCTACTGCTGCCCCTATGGCTCCTCCTTTCTTTCCCTCCTATACTCGTTCTTTCATCGGGACTCCAGTGTTTTGATATTCTGCCCTGTTGGGGTTTAATGTATTCGATGTCTCTGACACAACACCCCTCGAGTCCTTCACGACGTCAGTGCCTTATTTTAGTTTGTATTAAGCAATGTTTGGAATCTACTATCGCACCATTGTGTCACGGTCTTAGATTCCTTCCATGGCTTCTTGGTTACTTGTTTTCTTGTTGTTCAGGAATTGTAACCTTAGAATAAAAAAAGTAAGTTTTAGTAACACAGTAATAAAAGAGAAGAGAGCAGGGAGGATCGTAGTGAGAGGCGCTGCAGGATGGGGAACGGCACAACTCCACATCAGAGCCGTCCAGTCAGCACAGAAAGGGAAATCTGAATGTGCAGAAATGATGCCTGAAATATCTAGTTTAGTTGCAGCATTTCTGACCGCAGTACACCAAATATGCAGTTACTGCAGTTTATTGTGCTTGTGAGGTTTTTTATGATACAGAATTGGAGGTAGCAGCAGGATGGGGAGTTTGTGTTGGAAGTTTTAGGCATGATGCTGGAAACGTCAGAAGCCAAAGATGTCTGTGTTGTAATTTTTTTTAGAGATAAGTCCGGCAGCAAGACATGCGAAAAGTCATGTGACAGCCGTATGTAAATTTATTATGAAGCGGCGTTACCTCCGGCGACGGCTTGGGAACACCCCACCTGTATAAGTGGGGAGGTGTCATTGTGAGGAAGGTTGAACATCGGCCTGCAAACTCATGGGAATTACTGTAGATGGAATGAGGCATGATGGTGCCAGATGGATGAGACGCTCCATTACCGAAGCTGTGCTGCCATTTAACATTCCTCAATGAAAAGGTTTAAATGTGTACCGAGAATACCGCATAGAAGGCATTCGCACCCGCAGTGGATGCCCACAGATGCGTGGTGATCGTGAGAGGTGGCGTCGCGCTAGAATTGTCTGTGCAAATAGACAAGTGATTCAGGAGAAATTACATCCACATTCAAAGCAGGGGACCTACACTGACATCCCACGGGTCAATGCTGGGGGCCCTACACTGACATCCCACGGGTCCACGCAGGAGGCCCAACACTGACATCCCACGGGTCCACGCAGGAGGCCCAACACTGACATCCCACGGGTCCACGCAGGGGGCCCAACACTGACATCCCACGGGTCCACGCAGGGGGCCCAACACTCACATCCCACGGGTCCACGCAGGGGGCCCAACACTCACATCCCACGGGTCCACGCAGGGGGCCCAACACTCACATCCCACGGGTCCACGCAGGGGGCCCAACACTCACATCCCACGGGTCCACGCAGGGGGCCCAACACTCACATCCCACGGGTCCACGCAGGGGGCCCAACACTCACATCCCACGGGTCCACGCAGGGGGCCCAACACTCACATCCCACGGGTCCACGCAGGGGGCCCAACACTCACATCCCACGGGTCCACGCAGGGGGCCCAACACTCACATCCCACGGGTCCACGCAGGGGGCCCAACACTCACATCCCACGGGTCCACGCAGGGGGCCCAACACGCACATCCCACGGGTCCACGCAGGGGCCCTACACTCACATCCCACGCGTCCATGCAGGAGGCCCAACACGCACATGCCACGGGTCCACGCAGGAGCCCAACACGCACATGCCACGGGTCCACGCAGGGGCCCAACACGCACATGCCACAGGTCCACGCAGGGGCCCAACACGCACATGCCACGGGCCCATGCAGGGGACCCAACATGCACATCCCACGGGTCCACGCAGGGGGCCCAACACGCACATCCCACGGGTCCACGCAGGGGCCCAACACGCACATCCCACGGGTCCACGCAGAGGCCCTACACTCACATCCCACGCGTCAATGCAGGAGGCCCAACACGCACATGCCACGGGTCCACGCAGGGGCCCAACACGCACATGCCACGGGTCCACGCAGGGGCCCACCACGCACATGCCACGGGTCCACGCAGGGGACCCAACACGCACATCCCACGGGTCCACGCAGGGGGCCCAACACGCACATCCCACGGGTCCACGCAGGGGGCCCAACACGCACATCCCACGGGTCCACGCAGGGGGCCCAACACGCACATCCCACGGGTCCACGCAGGGGGCCCAACACGCACATCCCACGGGTCCACGCAGGGGGCCCAACACGCACATCCCACGGGTCCACGCAGGGGGCCCAACACGCACATCCCACGGGTCCACGCAGGGGGCCCAACACGCACATCCCACGGGTCCACGCAGGGGGCCCAACACGCACAGCCCACGGGTCCACGCAGGGGGCCCAACACGCACAGCCCACGGGTCCACGCAGGGGGCCCAACACGCACAGCCCACGGGTCCACGCAGGGGGCCCAACACGCACAGCCCACGGGTCCACGCAGGGGGCCCAACACGCACAGCCCACGGGTCCACGCAGGGGGCCCAACACGCACAGCCCACGGGTCCACGCAGGGGGCCCAACACGCACAGCCCACGGGTCCACGCAGGGGGCCCAACACGCACAGCCCACGGGTCCACGCAGGGGGCCCAACACGCACAGCCCACGGGTCCACGCAGGGGGCCCAACACGCACAGCCCACGGGTCCACGCAGGGGGCCCAACACGCACAGCCCACGGGTCCACGCAGGGGGCCCAACACGCACAGCCCACGGGTCCACGCAGGGGGCCCAACACACACAGCCCACGGGTCCACGCAGGGGGCCCAACACGCATAGCCCACGGGTCCACGCAGGGGGCCCAACACGCATAGCCCACGGGTTCATGCAGCGTTCTTTAGCTACCATGGGAAATAGGAGCAGAAGACCCACCAGAGCGCCTTTTTCTTAAAAGGTGTTATTTGCTCTGTTTTTCACTAATAATGACCTATCTTCTGGATAGCCCATCAGTAATTAAATGAGGGTACGCTATTTGAGACCCCGGGCCATCAGCTGATCGCTCGCACAGGACGGGCATGCACCAGCTTCACTCTCTGAAATAAATGAGAGAGCCGCGCTGCTATGGTAACTTCCTGCTTCTCCGGTGGTCAGGTCATCACATCCAGTCACATGATGTCAATGGGAGTGAAGCCAGCACTCGCACTTCCTCTCCTGTCCACTGATGACAACATTCGCTTGCCTTGGACAGCGGTCTGGACGATCAGCTGAGGGGTGATGGTCCCCCGTGGCAGACCCCCGTCCATCTACTACTGATGACCTATCCAAAGGACAGTGGTCTGGACGATCAGCTGATGGGCGATGGTCCCCCGTGGCAGACCCCCGTCCATCTACTACTGATGACCTATCCAAAGGACAGCGGTCTGGACGATCAGCTGAGGGGCGATGGTCCCCCGTGGCAGACCCCCGTCCATCTACTACTGATGACCTATCCAAAGGACAGCGGTCTGGACGATCAGCTGAGGGGCGATGGTCCACCGTGGCAGACCCCCGTCCATCTACTACTGATGACCTATCCAAAGGACAGCGGTCTGGACGATCAGCTGAGGGGCGATGGTCCACCGTGGCAGACCCCCGTCCATCTACTACTGATGACCTATCCAAAGGACAGCGGTCTGGACGATCAGCTGAGGGGCGATGGTCCCCCGTGGCAGACCCCCGTCCATCTACTACTGATGACCTATCCAAAGGACAGCGGTCTGGACGATCAGCTGAGGGGCGATGGTCCCCCGTGGCAGACCCCCGCCCATCTACTACTGATGACCTATCCAAAGGACAGCGGTCTGGACGATCAGCTGAGGGGCGATGGTCCCCCGTGGCAGACCCCCGTCCATCTACTACTGATGACCTATCCAAAGGACAGCGGTCTGGACGATCAGCTGAGGGGCGATGGTCCCCCGTGGCAGACCCCCGTCCATCTACTACTGATGACCTATCCAAAGGATGGGTCATCAGAGCTTGCAATGAATAATTTTAATTGCAACTCTAAGAAGATAAGAGGCAGGGACAAGACACTGTAAAGAAGGTGTGTACTAAATGTTTAAGGAGAATGTTTGTGTTGGACAACCTCTTCATAAAGTATTCTATACATAAAACTATCATACAGAATAGCAAGGAGGTGGAAACTAAAAAAGGAATTCCAGAGACATTTTTGAATCTATTACTAGAACGGTTAACCTATTGCTGAAGCAGAACCAGCTCACTTGATCCTCTCTATACTCCTCCCCTCCGTGTACACAAGGACAGAAAGCCATTGCAATAGTCCAAGAAGAAAGAGATTTCCATATCCTGGCAGTCGGTAGACTTTAAGGAAATGTTATAGCCTTCTTTTAGCCCTATAAGCAAAGCTCATGGACTGAAAGTAGGTGACCCGCTGAGTCCCGGGATGTGTTACACTTTCCTCGGTGTGAGCGGTGATCGATGCTGCTGCAGCGCACTAAGTCGTCCTCCTATTATAAAATTAGAACGGGCGGATGACTCGGCGTGTTGCTGAATGCATTGAGCGCTGACACCAGGGCAATGACGAGGGTGGTAAGTATAACTTGGCTTACAGGGCAAAAATAGGTAACAGTCTTTTAAGATGTATCATGTGTTAATGATTTCTCCAAGAGGTTATTGGCAAAAGGTGTTCCAAGTAAGATGATTAAATGGAAGTCGGGGTTTAATAGTTGGAGTGGTCTGCCCATTATAGGGAGTTTTGGGAGAGAATGTTGTCCTTGTCTGATGTAGGATTCTAGCAGCTCAGCAATCTTCAGTCGTCTTTGCTGGATTTTTCTTTTCATAATGCGCCAAATGTTTTCTATTGGTGGAAGGTCTGGACTGCAGGCGGCCGGTTCACCCCGGACTCTTCTCCTGTGAAGCCATGCTGTTGTGATGGAGGTAGTATGTGGTGGAAGGTCTGGACTGCAGGCGGCTGATTCACCCCAGACTCTTCTCCTGTGAAGCTGTTGTGATGGATGTAGTATGTGGTGGAAGGTCTGGACTGCAGGCGGACGGTTCACCCCGGACTCTTCTCCTGTGAAGCTATGCTGTTGTGATGGATGTAGTATATGGTGGAAGGTCTGGACTGCAGGCGGCTGATTCACCCCGGACTCTTCTCCTTTGAAGCCATAATGTAGTGATGGATGCAGTGTTTAGTGGAAGGTCTGGACTGCAGGCGGCTGATTCACCCTGGACTCTTCTCCTGTGAAGCCATGCTGTTGTGACGGATGTAGTATATAGTGAAGGGTCTGGACTGCAGGTGGCCGGTTCACCCCGGACTCTTCTCCTGTGAAGCTATGCTGTTGTGATGGATGTAGTATATGGTGGAAGGTCTGGACTGCAGGCGGCCAGTTCACCCCGGACCCTTCGCCTGTGAAGCCATGCTGTTGTGATGGATGTAGTATATGATGGAAGGTCTGGACTGCAGGCGGCTGATTCACCCCGGACTCTTCTCCTGTGAAGCCCTGCTGTTGTGATGGATGCAGTATATGGTGGAAGGTCTAGACTGCAGGTGGCCGGTTCATCCCGGACCCTTCTCCTGTGAAGCCCTGCTGTTGTGACGGATGCAGTATATGGTGGAAGGTCTGGACTGCAGGCAGTTGGTTCATCCCGGACCCTTCTCCTGTGAAGCCCTGCTGTTGTGATGGATGTAGTATATGGTGGAAGGTCTGGACTGCAGGCGGCTGATTCGCCCCGGACTCTTCTCCTGTGAAGCCCTGCTGTTGTGATGGATGTAGTATGGGGTTTAGCATTATGTTGCTGGAATACACAAGACCTTCCCTGATAGAGATGTTGTCTGGATGGAGCATATGATCTACAACCTCTATATATGGCTTAGCAATGGTGGAGCCTGTCAGAATGTGTAAGCTGCCATGCCATAGGCAGTAATGCAGTCCCGTACCATCAGAGACGCAGGCTTTTGAACTCTGTGCTGATGACAAGCTGGATGGTCCCTCTGCTCGAGTCCGCTGGACACGGCTCAGTGGTTGGCAAAAGGAATTTAACATTTTGATTCATCTGACCACAAAACAGTTTTACATTTTGCCTCAGTCCATTTAATATGAGCTTTGGCCCAGAGAAGACGCCCGTGTTTCTGGATTGTAGTCATATAAGGCTTCTTCCCTGAATGATATAGGTTTAACTTGCATTTGAGGATTGTCCACAGACAATGATTTCTGGAAGTATTCCTGAGCCCATGCAGGGATTTGTATTACAGAATCATGCCTGTTCTAAATGCAGTGATGCCTGAGAGCTCGTAGATCTCCAGCATCCAGTATTTACCGTCGGCCTTGTCCCCTGGGCACATGAGTTTCTCCAGATTCTCTGAAACCTTTGATGTTATGACTGTAGGTGGTGGGATGTTCAAAGTCTTCATAATTTTACATGGAAGATCATTTTCCTGAAATTGTTCCACAATCTTCAGTTGCAGTTTTTCACAGATTGGTGAACCTCCGACCATCTTTGCTTCTGAGAGACTCTGCTTCTCTAACATGCTCTTTTTATACACAGTCATGTGACTTAGTAATTGTCCTTCCAGCTGTTTTTCATTAGTACCCCTTACTTTTCCAGCCTTTTGTCATCCCTGTCCCAACATTTGTGAGATGTGTTGCTACCGTCAATTTCTAAATGCATTAATTTTGTTTACTGAAATGGAACAATGTCTCCCCTCCCCCTCTGACGAATGTTCTGTGTTCTATTGTAAATAAAATATAGTTAGATGAGATTAGATACAAATCATTGCATTCTGTATTTCCTTACATTCATCTACATGTTACACAGTGGCACAACGTTTTTGAACTCGGAGTTGTAGTCTGCCAGTTGATGATTTTCACCTTAATAAGGCCAGTTCAGAATTCTCCTGTGCCGTATGTAGACGGGCGTGCCGGACTGTCTCTGCTGGTAGCCTGTTCGGCCCCGAAGTCCGTGCTCTCGCCTCTTCTTTATCAGATTGTTTTAGAATTATGGAGTCATCGCGTTCAAGTCCAATTAATGCCTCATTCTCCACTTTGGTAAGCTGGTTATTGGAACAATGCTTATGCTTCTCTAATTTGGTTTGATCCTTCATCACCATTTTTTGAAAGATCTCAATTTCAGGGCAATCACTTTGTTGGGCATCCTATCACCTTTATGGACCCCATCCTTCAGGTATATAATTTTTCCACAGTAGATCTATCAGACTGCCATAACCAACTAGATCCTCACTGCTAATACCCGGACCTTCACATTCCTCATTGTTTTCTTCCCTTCCATTGTCTGATAAACAGACTGAGATCCTTCATCCACGTAAATGACTTGAATATAGTTGTTGATACAAAACCTAATGCCCTGGACACCTCCTCAGGCTCTATACTAGTCATGGTCTATTGGGACAGGTTAATAACGGTGTAGCTCGTCCCATTTATTTGTTGCTCAGATCCCCCGGGGTCCAGATGTCAGGGAATAAAGTATAGTAATATCTAAAGTCAGAAACGATGAATAAATAACCGGAGTCCATCATTCTGGGTCTTTAAGGACTGGTGCCTATATGGTAATGAATCAGTCCTACATACAAGTCAGATAATAAATAGAGATGAGCGAATCTACTCGTTTCGAGTAATTACTCGATCGAGCGCCGCGATTTTCGAGTACTTCCGTACTCGGGTGAAAAGATTCGGGGGGCGGGGGGAGGTGTGGCAGAGCAGGGGGTAGCAGCGGGGAACAGGGGGGAGCCCTCTCTCTCTCCCACTCCCCACGGCGCCCCCCGAATCTTTTCGCCCAAGTACGGAAGTACTCGAAAATCGTGGCGCTCGGGCGGAAAAGGGGCGTGGCCGAGTAGGCTCGCTCATCTCTAATAATAAACTAAACTTTTTTTCCCTCTTGATTTTTTTCCTCCCCTGTTTTAGAAAGTCATTGCTCTTTTATTTCTCCATCCACGTCGCTGTCTGAGGGTTGTATTTTGCGGGACGAGTTGTATTTTTCAGTAATACTGTTTAATGTACCGTATAATATACTGAAAAACTTTTTAAAAAATCATAGTAGTGGGAAGTGGAGAAAATAAAACCGAAATTCCACCATCTTTTGGTGCATCTCTTTTCTACGGCGCACAAACTGCAACAAAAATGAATCCTAGGATACCAAATTTATGTAGTTTTTTGTTTTTTTTCTGTACTACTTTGATTTTTTTGAAAGATATTTAATTGTTTAAAATTATTTTTTGCCGCCATCTTCTGACAGCTATAAGTTTTTTTATTTGTTCGTCAACATAGAAGTGCGACATCTCATTTTGTGCAGGACGCCCTGTAGTTTCCTTTTGTCCCATTCTAAAGTACATACGACATTTTAATCACTTATTATTTTGGGTGACCAAAAAAAGCGCATTTTTGGCATTCTTTCTTTTTTTTTCTGATGCCGTTCACCCTGCGGGGTAAATAATGCATTACTTTGATAGATCAGACTTTTACGGACGCAGCGATACCAAATATGTATTTTTGTTTTATTTAAATTCTTTTATTATAAATATGGCAAAAGGGTTTTTTTTACTTTTATTACCTTTTTTTAAAAATAATTAACAAAACTTCTTTAAACTTCACTTTTACTATTTTTTTTTTTGTCCCCAGAGGGAACAAGAACTGGCGATGCCTTGATCGCTCCTGCAGTATGATGTAATACCATAGCATCATCATACTACGTTCTAACAGGCATTCTATCAAGCCATGCCAGAGGCATTATGCTAAGACAACCCGGCTGCCATGACACCCACATGGCTCTCTGTGATCTAATCACGGGGGGCTGTACGGGACCCCGGAACATCGGCCGGGGGATTTAAATGCTGCTGTCAGAACTGATAGTGGTATTTAAAGGGTTAACCGCTCCGATGAGCCTCGTGGATTTTCGGAACTGTTGCGGGTGGGTGTCGGCTGTAAGAAACAGTCGGCAGCCATGATGTATGGATCCGCCCATGATCTCCCTCTATACATACCTGAATGTGCAGGACATAGCCTTACTTCCAGTGTCGTTAAGGGATTAAAGAGGTATCTCCTGTTCATCCCCAATGCTCTCAGCATATATTAGGCATCTTACCTTTGGAAGGTGTCTGACTAGTTTGGTCATTCTAGTATGTGCAAGGTGCTCGAGCGTTGATGCTGATTCTCCGGTATCCTGATTTTGGCCTGATTATTCTGACTCCGTACCGATCTTTGCTCCTGACTCTGGCTTGTTGTTCTAACTACATAACTGCCCAACCTGCACTTTGGACTGATCAATGACTACACTATTGTCCGAAGCTTGTCCTAACTCCTGGCCTGACCCACCATGTTGAATCTGTTCTCTGTGTCCTGACTTCTGCCTTGTTTTCTGTGCTGAAGTGTACTGCGTTCCGGGACCCAGACTGTCTATACATCTGTTCACACCCTTAGGTACTGCGTCTAAGCCCAGTGGTTTCCCATTTAGGGTCTCATGGTGACATGTATTTCCTTAGCCAATGTAGATAACTTTAAATTTACCAGTTATTAAACCTCATTTGCCCCTTTTCTGCCCCAACTTATCCAGATCCTCTTACAACTGCATTTTGTCCCCTCTTGTGTTACTTTACATACTTTTGTATCATTTGCAAAAATTGATATTGTACTGCACAATCCATCCACCAGGTCATTAATAAATAGATTAAAAAGAATAGGGCACAGTACTGCCCCCATGTGGTACCCCACTAGTAACAGTGACCCAATCAGACTATGTACCATTTAAAAACCCCCTCTGCTTTCTATCACTGACCAGTTACTTACCCCCTTACACACATTCTCACCCAGACCAAGCATTCTCATGTTATATATCAACCTTTATACCTCAGTATCCAACACAAGTCCAGATACACAAGATTCAATGACTCTCCCCGATCTAATCTAGAACTTGCCTCCTCATAGAAGCTGACTGGATTGGTTTGACAGGAGCGACCTCTCATAAACCCATCCTCATATGGAGTTATACAGCTAATTTCCTTGAGGTCCTCTTGGATGGCAACCCTTCAAACATTTTACTCACAAGGGAAGTAAGACTTACCGACCTGTATTTTCCAGGTTCACTTTTTGACCCCTTTTTGCATATCGGCACCACATTGGCCATGTGCAAATCCAGTGGAACAGACCAGTCACTATAGAATCATATAATGTAAGTAACACATTACTTACATCCCTTAGCACCCTGGGGTGTATGCCATAGAGACCAAGATCTTTACTCGTTTCTGGGTTAAACTGGTAACATTTAGTGGAGAGTTTACTTTATCACTCTGTATCTCATCTGACATTTCATTTTCCTCTGTGAATACACTGAAGAAGAGAAAAGAACAGATTTGTTTTCTCCTCATCACCTTCTGCAATTTCTCCTACATTATTTATTAAAGGGCCAACACTTTCAGTATTAATCTTTTTACTTTTTATATAGTTGAAGAACAGTTTAGGATTAGTTTTAGTCTCCACTGCAGTAAGTCTCTCTGTCTTCATTTTTGCTGCTTTTATTGCTTTTTACATAATTTATTTCTTTCCTCACAGGTTTTTAGTGCTGCTTCGCTGCCTTCTAGTTTTTGTAGTTTAAACACTTTCTGTTTATTACCCCTTTTACATCTTTATTGAGGCACATTGGTTCTCTTGTACTCCTAACCCTTTTATTCCTGAAAGGATTGAACCGTATTTAGGATGTTTTTTAACATTCACCATTTATTGTCTGTATTCTTTTTTTTTTGAGGCCATTGTCCCAGCCAATAAGGTTAAGGGCGTCTCTGAGCTGATGGAACTTGGCCTTCCTAAAGTTTAATATTTTTGTAGCTCCCTGATTAAACTCCCTACTGAAAGACAAGTGGAAATTTATTATATTATGGTCCCTATTTCCCAGGTGCCCCCCCGACCTGCACCCCTGTTATTCTATCAGGTCTGTTGGTTAACATTAAGTCTAAAATGGCCGTCCCTCTAGTCGGTCCTGTACAAGTTGGGTGAGGTAATTATCTTTAGTAAGTGACAGGAAGTTGTCACCGTTAAGAGATCCGCAGGTTTCGGCTTCCCAGTTTATATCCGGATAGTTAAAGTCCCCCATAATAATGACCTCCTTGTGATTGGCTGCTTCATCTATTGGCCTCAGTAATAGATTTTCAGTGGCTTCTGTTATATTTGGTGTCTATAGAAAATCCCTAAAATATTGAATAGAATGCGCCAATGTTGCATCTTTCTTTGCTGACGTGGGTTCAGAATCCACATCTAAATCTGTGGTGAAATTCTGTTGTGAGAACGAGGACTAAGAAAGCCGTTCTTTGTTTTGAAAGAAAAGACTAATTTAGTAGAACCTCTCCCCTTTTATCTTTTAGAGTGTCCCACAGATCTCCACACTTCCGGTTTATGTTTTTGTGATCCCTCTCATTTTGATATTAGGATCACGAGCTCTCCGGGAGCTGATAAATGACATTGTAAGTATCGCTCCCATTTTATTACTCCTTCTTAATCGTTATTGTGTATTTTGTAACAATATTACCTCCTTTTAAAGTGCACTCAATATTTCTGGATTAAAACAAGTCTTTTTATTACATTTTCCAATGAAAACAGTTGTAAGGGCTTTAAGGTATCAAGACCTAGAATTAAGGTTACTTTGTGGCGAAGTGACACAGCTTAACCTTTTGGAAAGCGTCACAAAAAAACCATGGCTAATATAAAATGCAAATTGTAATTACTAATCTTTACACTCATAAGAATGTGTGACTAAAGGAAGTCTCAGGGCTCGGTCACACGGGCGTTTTGCTGCAAGAATTTTTGTGCGCCTAACTGATGCGTTCAAAAATTCATGTGACCGAAGCGGCCGTCACGGCGGAAAAACCGCACCCAGCAGCATTTATCCACTCAAAAAGAGCCCTGCCCGCCATCCCCTCTGTGGCTGTGACAGCGGCAGCAGGGGATTCCTTGGATGTGAAACCCCTGGATGCTGTTACTGATGAGCCAGTGCTGGGAGCTTACCCCCCAGGGTAAAATTTGCCAGCCAGTCCCTGGCTGTGATCGGCTGGGCGATAAAAAATCTGGCAGATTTTTCTTTTTCTCTACAAAAATCACCAAAATACAGTTTTAGATTTTAAAAAAGTGTGTGTTTTCTACTATAAATGTGGCTCAGTTACCACTGTTGCCTTTTAGTGCTTGTTCCCTAGGTTCAAATCAAGAATAACATCTGCATGTGCTTTGGAAAAACTCCACCCTTGTGTTGACCTTGGCTAGGTTTACCTATATAGCAAAGCACTAGTGCTAACAACTGAGCCACCAACAAGGATGAGCACAAAGATCATAACCCCCCCCCCCCCCCCAAATCCAGAAACAACAGTGCTAACAACTGAGCCACCACACTTGTCCTTTCCACTCTAGAGGGGGAGAAGAACAACAAGAATAAACACAAAGAGAACATTAAAACCGCATCCAGATGTCGCCCTTCAACAGATTTGAACCTACAACTCCGGCAGTTCTAACAAGTGAGACCCCACACAACAAGGATAAGCACAAAGTACCCCCCCCCCCCCAATCCAGAAACAACAGTGCTAACAACTGAGCCACCATACCACCGGTCCCTTCTGCTGCAGAGGAGAACAGTAAGAACAAACAGAACATAAAAGCACAATCCACACGTTACTCTTGGACAGATGTGAACCCGGCGCTCCGGGACACACATGTGTTAGTGAAGCAAATGTTTACTCCTATTAAAACCAATGGGAGTCTGAATTCTCTGTTCCAATTCCCAATTATTTCTTGAGAAGCGGTCCGGGCAGTCCCAGCCCAAATATATCAATAAGCGCTCAACACTAAACACAGGCGTAGCTTAGGGGCCAAGTACTGAGTGAACAATTATGGCAATGCAAAGGGTTCACCATTTTTTTTTTTAATTTACAAAGATTTTGAAGTCTGTTGTCACTTTGTCATTATGGGGCACGGAGTGCAGAATGAGGGGAAACTTGATTTTTTTTTTTTATATTTGCACAAGGCCAAACATAACAAAATGAAAAAAAATATTGGAGGTCTGAAGACTTCCTGGACCCACTGTATGCATTCCGGCAGCGGTTTCATTTCCGCATCTAAAACATCTGGAGGTTTTGTTCATGGTGTATCTGAAGGCTACGCCAACATGCACTTCACCACAAATCGCTGCGGTCTTCAGACTGAATGTTAGTGACCATGGGGTGTAGTGAGTAAAACAGCAGCTGACCTGCAAAACTCTACACTTCTGTGGATCTCCTAAAACTACTGAAAAAAATAACTTTACCCTAAAAAGCCTACATTTTGCAAAGAATAAGGGCTCACAGAAGCGTGCCACAGCTCCCTCCAAGGGCTGACCTATAGAAGTCTATGGGGCCATCCCATACTTCCTAGATTTCTTTTTTATCTCCTATTAATCTCAATTAAACATTGGACGGCTTTAAGTCCCATTCAAAATTCAGTATTGAATTCGTGTTTTTCAGCCATTTTTGAAGCAAAACCAGAAGTAGAAAATAAGCTCAGAAAAAAGTATACAGGAAAGTTTTTATATTTCTTCTCTTTCTTGAACTTTTTGGCTTAAAGTTGTCGTCCCACTTCATGCAAGCAGAGTCCGTTAAATCACTTAGGTCACAACGACAAACTTTACAATGTGAAGTCCTTCCTGTTCCTGTGTAGATCCAGCAATCCAACAGTTGGTGGCAAGAAGTGCTGCAACATTTTTGGGCTTTCCAGTGATGTCCCGTTAACGGCTTCGTTACGCCAGAAGTTGAGCACAATAAGGCCAGAAATGCTGCAGATATCCCATTTCCAGGACAAGCCGTGGGGAGGGCATTGAAAAAAATCTTTATATAGTGTGGTGTGGACATTTTCTGCAAAGAATCTGCAGCGGATTTGAAAAGCTCTGCGGATTCTAAATCCACAGCAGGTTTATTTATGCTGCGAATTTAACCCTAGAAATCCAACAAGTATGTCCTGCAGCTGATCCGCAATTTAAACCACGGCCAAATCCGCAGCATCTAGGTGTGGATTTGGCCACAGCGGATTTTTAGCGGAATTGCTGCTGTATTGTATTGCGGTGACTTTGCTGTGAGTGTAGGGCAGGCTAGTGGTGGGAAGGCCAGCAGCAGAAGGTGGAGGGAAAAAAAACTTCTCAAAGGTACTTGAGAAAGTAACAGCCCAACAAAAAATCCTTCTTGGAGAGAGAAAATCCCTTTAAAAAGCTGTTCCAATACTGAAGTGTGAGCGAGGCCTTCCCCGCCGGATTGGAGACGCGCTCCTCTGTATAAAACTCTCAGTGATCTTTTTATTGTTTTTCAGGCTCGTCACAAAAATGATACCTTGGTGAACAATAAACCTTGTGAGATACTCAGCGGAAAAACGTGAGCTATTCGGAATGTTTCATCTCTATTAGAATACTGTCAAAGGTTGTCTGAGGGGCAAAAAATGTTTTCAGAAAGTCTTGAGTATGAAAGTCACCATAGTCCTCTCAACGAGATGCCTGGTGCGCATTTTGATCAAATTGTGAAGCCCATCTGCTCCGACGAGGGAACCACTTTAGATGGGACCCTAAGGCTGCCTGTCCACGGGCGTTGTGGTTTCCCGCGGCAGAGCAGGAGATGGCAGACAGATCTCTACTGTCAACCTGTCAACCTATCGCAATGATTCTCCGCTCGTGGACAGGGGGCAGCGCTTTCCATAGCAACGCTAAGGAAAGCGTGCATTGCGTTCCCCACGGCCGGATTATCGCCATGACAAGTTGGCAAAAGGTTTCATATTTTAGAGTGTTTCTGTTTTGCCATTGATGTGCTCCTTAGTTAAGGTCCTTTTAGACACAACAAGAATCGCTCAAAAATCGCTCAAAGTCGTCTTTTGAGTGATTCTCGTTTTGTCTTAATGCAGGGACATTGTGCAGTTTTTGTGCTGATTGCTAAATTCTAGTTTGACACAATTGAGTGATTAGCTGTTATCAGCTGTTATCAGCCTGCTGCACTGATAAGATTCTCTGTGCCTGTGTCCTGCTGTGAATTCAAAGCTGGTCACTGTCTGTAAGCGCTGAGAACACTACAGCTGTCTGCTTATGCAAAGCAACGGCATTGTTTTATTAGCAGCCCCGGCGGTATTCCGCTCCACTTGCATATTGTATAGTAGCTAATTAGCTACTATGCAAAGATGATCACTCAAAACTGTCATTTAAACTATCGTTTGAGCTGCTTTTGACGATCATCTATCAGTGTAAATGGGGCTTAACATTCGCTTCTCTAGATGACCGCATGTTCATTTTAAATGTTCTCCAATTTACCAATCAAGAAGTTTTAAAAATCTTTGAAGTTCTGCAGAAAGGAGGGAAATCACCAATTGCTACCGAGGATGCGGGATATTTGAAGGTCTGAAATGGATATTATAAAGCTGCTAACCTGTTATACAGAGATACAAATGTCCTTCTGTTTTTTAGGTTCCAGATGCAAAAGTGGAAAGATGTCCAAGTTGGTGACATTGTTTGTTTGCGAAAAGATGACTTTGTGCCAGTGAGTTTATAGAGAAAAGCAACATTTTACAATATAACCTCGTGAGCCGTCTACATGTTATAAATGCATTACTGTTAAGGTAGAATTCACTTTTTGCATACAAAATATTATTGTAAAAGTTGTTTCCCATGTAGGTCTAGGGGTTCTTGTAGCAGTTTTCATGCTGTTTTAAGCCAAAACTACCACAAAAAAGTGCGTGCGAATATACCCTTGAAGAGTAACTGTATTGTACTAAAACTTTAGACCTATCATAGACTTGTCAAGAGTTTTGATCAATGGGGTCCAGGTGCTGAGATCCCACTGGCTCATAGACTATAGATGTCTTCAGCAGTCAAGAATAACCAAACAGCAGCAAACACAGCCAAAGGGGAACAGTGATTGGGTAAGTGACACAGTCCTGTCGTGTCCGGACAGGACATGCGGTGTACACCAACATAAGAATAAGCACAACCGTTCGTCACACAACCAAAAGCATGACCATGCAACGAAAACCCAAATTAAAACTATGGGGAATCCTTTCCCTGTAAACCCCAAGCCAAGGAAGGACCCCTGTCTACACAGCAGGCCGTGCGCTTTGACAAGCGCGGACCCACACACTTACCTTGGCCACTAATAAATCCCTACCAGGGAGCGTTGAATACCAAAAGAAACAGTACAATGAAACCAACTGTTCTACTTAGCTGTAGCATCAGTCTGCAGCAATGAAAAGGAGCTCCAGAGGCAGGCTGTGCTCCTCATCAGCAATCCAGGAAGAAACTGAATTGACCCGCACTGAAGTCAGATCTAATTCAGGCTATATAGAGCAGGGTAACTAGGGACAGGTGAGAACTGACATATCTCACCCGACACCATGGCCCTCAGCCCCAGGAAAGCCAGAGATACTGCTAAAGCCTGGTCCGGCCTGGAATCAAGCTGAAGATCACAGAACAGCTGCAACAAGTCCCTTCATTAATCAGTGGGGTCTTGGCACCTGGACTTCTACTAAGCAAAACTTTTGACAACTATTTATGAAATGTGAAAGGTTTTACTAAAGGACAGTTACAGCACTCTCTAAAGAGTTATTCCAAGTTGTATAAAACTTGAGACAGGGCATAATATGTTTAAAAATAAGAAACTAAACATATGCTTACCGCTCTGAGCCCTGCCGATCCAGCACTACTGCTCCCGTTCTCACCACCATTCTCTGCTTACTTGGCTGCAGTGGAGATGTACCTTATAAATACAGGACCGCACAGCCAATTAGCAGGGCACAGTGATTGGCTGCAGGAGTCACATGTGTATTCATGGGTTACCACTGTAGCCAAGTAAACAGATGGTCTGTGACAAAGTCAAAGCCTCATCCTACCGTGTTTCCCCGAAAATAATACACTCTTATATTATTTTTTGCCCCCAAAAAGGGCACAGTGTCTTATTTTCGGGGGGTAAACCCTTATACTCCACTGGTCCACTGCGTCCCGATTCCTCCCGATGGTGTCCAGCGGTGTCCTCCTCATCTCACAGCTGTCTTCTGCTGGTGACAGAGCTATAAACACCCTGCCTCCAGCAAAGCGAGCGCTGTGATTGGCTGATTGAGCGCCGGCAGCCAATCACAGCGCGTGCTTTGCTGGAGGCGGAGTATTCAAAGCCCCGTCGCCAGCCGAAGGTAGCTGTGAGACAGAGGAGGACACCGCGCTACTGCAGCTTCGCTAGAGACCATCGGGACGCCGTGGACCATGTGAGTATTGATTTTTATTTTTTTTGTGGTGCACCCGAGATAGGTCCTATTTTCGGGGGAGGCCTTATATTTCAAGCCTCCCCCGAAAACCCAATAGGTCTTACTATCGGGGTAGGACTAGTTTTTGGGGGAAACATGCTATTTACAGATTTGGAAAACATTAACTTGTTAAATCCACAGTTTCAGCAAACTTTAAGTTTACACTTAACAGAAGCCATTGAAAAAGTCAAGTTAAATTTTTGCTGAAACTGTATATTTGCTCAAAAAAAAGACGCAAGCATGCCTCTATTGATTTAAAAGGGCAATTAAGTTAATTAGTTCAATATGTGCTATTTTCATGTGCAAATGTGCAGAAAAATCGAGCGTACTGCGTATGTTTTTGCACACACAAAATGCACATGCAAAATACGCTTGTGTGAACGAACCCATTCAAATCATTGGGTTTATTCACTGCGCATCTGTGCAAAACGCTACGCAAATACGCCAGTGTGACACAGGCCTAAGGAAATAAAAATCCAAACGCGCACAGCAAGGACTAAAACTACTTTGTAAGAGATCGGTGCAACCACTGGATTAACATCTGAAGGAGCCAAACTTGCTCTTTTCTAAGACTTGGCGACTTCTACCATGTCCAAGAGTCGGCTGCAAAGCTGCTCAGAGACCTACTGAGATCTAAAGATTCCCCACCAAAGAATTCTTTTTGGACTCTTATTTGAAGTGTCAGCCTACAAATCTCTGCTTTATGCATCCCAGATTGGCCCTTAGTAATAATTCCGTATGTATGATTCGGTATCTACCGACTTATGGATCTAGCTATCTTCAGAAAATCTTGGAACAATTAGAAAAAGACATTGGTGAAGCAAATCCATTTTTTGCTAGCAGCAGCGAGTTCTCATCCCTGAACAAAAGTTACAAAAACATATTGAATTATATAGAAAAGAAATCAAAGACAAAAAACATTGTACATTTATCAGAGGCAGCAGAAACTGTAAAACACGGCAGATTTATTTTAAAAAAACCATTTTTAATCAAAAAAGTAGATACACTGATATATCGGAGTCGGAGTTCTCTGAGACAGATGAGCATAGAGCAGACAAAAAACAATATCAGACAAATCGTGCTCCTTATTCATCAGAAGCTTCAAATATTGGGACTCTAACCATAAAGGGGACGCTAGTCATTCTGGTATTGCTTATGAAGCTTCCCCTTCTCTATCTCAATCTATCCCTACTACTACGGTTATAGCTGAGGCTTTTCTGACGGGGGTACAGTACAACCAACTGTAACCACTAATTTAAGACCATCTCAAAATGCCCGGTTCACATTGTCAGGTTGTGTGTCATCAACTACATTATTGCCTACCTCTAGATCTTTGACAGCTCCATATTTTCAGTCCTATTTCTCAGAAACTGGGGGATCTGCAATACCACCATCAGAGAATCATATGGGTGTGAACCCCTCACATACTCGTATAGCCCCTATTTTTTAGGGCACACTTCAATGCCGCTGCGAGAAAGAGGCAAACTGAATTGAACCCCAAAACAATAATCAATAATGAACTACAAATTTGCAAACTATCTTTCTATAATCTAAGTGAGATGCAATCAGTTCTCAAAAAGGGGCTTTTACACCTACGCCGGCCTTTTCGCATTTCATAGAATCCTAGAATGGTAGAGTTGGAAGGGACCTCCAGGGACATCGCGTCCTATCCCCTGCTCAGTGCAGGATCACTAAACCATCTCAGACAGATGTCTGTCCAGCCTTTGTTTGAACACTTCCATTGAAGGAGAACTCCCCACCTCCTGTGACAACCTGTTCCACTCATTGATCCCCCTCACTGTCTAATATCTAATCTGTGTCTCCTCCCTTTCAGTTTCATCCCATTGCTTCTAGTCTTTCCTTGTGCAGATGAGAATAGGGCTGATCCCTCTACACTGTGACAGCCCTCAGATATTTGTAGACAGCTATTAGGTCTCCTCTCAGCTTTCTCTTCTGCTAAACATTCCCAGATCCTTTAACCGTTCCTCATAGGACATGATTTGCAGACCGCTCACCGTCTTGATAACTCTTCTCTAAACTTGCTCCAGTTTGTCTGTCTTTTTTAAAGTTGGGTGCCCAGAACAGGACACAGTATTCAAGATGGGGTATGACTAAGGAATTTCGACTGGGGGTCAAGGATGCACATTTGTTTTCCAGAAAGCTGGTATGACATAAGTACCATAAAATAAAGCAGAGATCATCCTCCAAAAATATCTTTCGGGATTCTGAAATGGAAACTATTGGAGCACTCTGTGAGCTCCCTGAAGAAAATGAGACAGGTACAATCAATGTCAAAGCACCTGTATGGTCTTACCAGCGCTGGGTTGGAGCCCATGTGTAGTAGCCAAGCTGGACTGGAGAGTAGTCAGGAGGAAGCCAAGTCGTTAGTAGGTGGTCACGGTTGCAGTACAGAGGATGAAGCAGGAATCATAGTGAAGTGGAAGCCGAGTTGTTAGGTGGTCACAGTTGTAGTAGCAGAGGAACTGGTAGCAGTGGGAGTTGATTACAGGCTGAGAGCTCAATAATCACGCATTTAGTAGCGAAACGTGAAAAACAGGATCAATTCTCAGGCTTCCTGGGAGCTTCAACCGGAATGCCACTTGGCTGACCCTTGCTGCAATTGGGAAAGGTCCCAAGAATCTTTGTTTGGGAGAGGGTTCATGCACCTTCAGGTTCTTGGAGGATAACCACACCTTTTCTCCAACCTGGAAGGTAGGAGCTGCTTGACCATGATGGTTAGACGCCTTCTTATAGGTATTCTGGGCTCCCTGTAAGGTTTCTTTTAGTTGTTTTGTGTTTCCGCTTACGCCGTCAGTCTATGGTTAACCATTGGGACCGAAGTGTTGATAGGGAGGCCAGGAGTAAGGATGTGTACCGTAGTTGGAATAGAATGGGCTCTGGGTGGTTGAACTATGTTGAGCATTGTTGTAGGTGAACTCTGCTGTTGACAAATAATCCACCCAGTCATCCTATAGATGCGAGATAAAGCAGCGGCGATATCTCTCCAAAGTCTGATTTGTTTTTTCCGTCTGGCCGTTAGACTGCGGATGAAAGGCAGAGGAAAGATTTACAGTAACACCCGGGGCCATGCAGAAATGTCTCCAGAACCTCAAGGTAAACTGGACCCCTTTTTCAGAGACAACATCTGTGTAAACGAAAAACTGCCCAGATCATTAACTGTGTCGTGTGCTCTGCTGTCGGAATCTTTTTTTATTTATTTATTTATTTTTTAATGGGGATGAAGTGGGTCATCTTCGTAAGTCGATCCATGACAACAAGGACAGTAGTCATCACTTATGAGGGGGGCAGATCCACTATAAAATCCTTGGATGTAGATCCCCAGGGTCTGGATGGGACTGGAAGGCACTGTAGAAGGCCCGAAGGGCGAGCACATGGAGTCTTGTTCCGAGCACATACCTCACAAGAGATAACCTACTTCTTCACATCACTCCTGCAGTCAAGCCATCAGAAGCAATGAAGTAGAAGTTCTGAAGTTTTTGTGGCCCCCAGATGACCAGCCAGCTTGGAATCATGGACTAGTTTAAGGACTTCGAGTTGAGCAGTCTCAGGAACATACTGTTGGTGTTCTCGCATCCAAAGCCCTTCTGTAAAAGAAAGTTTCACATCCTTAGAAGGATGACTCCCTAAAGCTTTGTTAGGTCTTCCAAGTGTAAGATGCTCAAAAAAATTTTGGGGGACAGCATTGTGTCTGTATTTGCCCTCTTTTCAGACTCTGTACATATCCTGGACAATGCATCTGCCTTGCCATTTTGGGCACCGGGGCAGTAGGACACAATGAAATTTGGAGAAGAACAAGGCCCATCATGCTTGTCTCGCAGATAACCTCTTGGCAGTGCGGAAGAACTGTCACTGGATGATGGGCTTCTTCCAAAAGGTGTTTGCACTCAGTGAGAGCCACTTTGATAGCCAGAAGCTCCTTGTTCCCCACATCATAGTTTTTCTCAGCGGGAGATAATGTGTAGGATAGAAATGCGCAAGGGTGTAGTTGCATCTTGTCACAGTGAATGGGAGATAAAATGGCTCCCACCGCTGAGACGGAGGCATCCACCTCCATGACAAAAGGCAACTCTGTGTTTGGGTGGATCAGTATTGGTGCTGAGCTAAATAGTCTTTAGTTTTTCAAAAGCGGTTTGTGCCTCTGGGGACCAGGAAAACGTGTGCGCTTTCTTTGTGAGGGAGGTGAAGGGAGAGATGACTTTTGAGAAGTCCTTGATAAACTTCCTGTAGAAATTTGCGAAACCAATCAGATGTTGTACTTCCTTCAGATATTTGGGAATAGGCCAATCCAGGACAGCTTTAATCTTGCTGGGATCCATACTTAGAGAAATAATGTATCCCAAGAATTGTATTTGGGTCTGTTCAAAATTACATTTTTCTAACTTGATGTAGAGGTTATTCCTTTGAAGCCGTTTCGAGACCACCTGAACGTGTCCGCAATGTTCCTCCAAATTGTCAGAGAATAGAAGGAATGTTGTCGAGATATGCCACCATGAATTGATCCAACAGGTCTCGATACACATCATTGATAAAGTGCTGGAAGGTAGCGGGAGCCATGCAAAGACCAAATGGCATCACTAGGGATTCAAAGTGTCCATATCTTGTCCTGAAGGCCATCTTCCACTCGTCTCCAGCCTGGATCTGCACCAGATTGTATGCTCCTCTGAGGTCCGGTTTTGTAAAGACCTTGGCTACCCAAAGCCTCTCCAGCAGTTCTGGGATTAATGTGAGATGGTAGTGATTCTTAATAGTGATCTTGTTTAGCTCCCGGGAGTCGATGCACGGGTGAAGAGTCGAATCTTTCTATTTAACAAAGAAAAAGGGTGCTCCTGATGGAGAGGAAGTAAGCCGGATGAAACCCTTCCTTAGATTTTCATCCAGATGTTCCCAAAGGGCCCCTAACTTAGGTTTTGCAAGGTTGAAGATACTCCCAAAGGGAATAGAAGATCTCAGGAGCAGCTCAAAAGGACAATCACACGGACGGTGAGGTGGCAGCTGTTTAGTCTTCTTACTGCAAACATCCTTGAACATCCAGTAGTGTACTGGTAATTTCTCTAAGTCCTGTTGCTCATCCTTGAGGTTCTGTACTGCTTTAGGGTTGGATGGTGCCACCTGGCAGTTTTCCTTACAGAATTCTGAGGGGAAGGCAATGGTCCTGGTTTCCCAGTTGATAAAGGGATTATGGGTAGACCAGGGGAGCCCGGCCATCTTGTCCTCTGTCAGCCTGAGCCCGGCCATCTTGTCCTCTGTCAGCCTGAGCCCGGCCATCTTGTCCTCTGTCAGCCTGAGCCCGGCCATCTTGTCCTCTGTCAGCCTGAGCCCGGCCATCTTGTCCTCTGTCAGCCTGAGCCCGGCCATCTTGTCCTCTGTCAGCCTGAGCCCGGCCATCTTGTCCTCTGTACTTTGTGTTTAGCTTTGTCATGCTCTTTCAGTTCCTTCACACGTTATTCGGTAGGGTTTTAGGTTCAGTGATATCAACATTTGCCGACCCATCTTTCATTATACACGTTTTCAGATGTCCGGACTGATGGAGGCGTCTATTTCTCCATGTCTGAGACAAACCTGTATGGTACTATGACTTAATAGTCTCCAAGCTTTCAGCAAGAAATAATGTCTTCTATTGTATTTATAAATCGTGAAAAACTGTGATGGACCAGCGAGCAGGAAATGAATTGTTCACTTTTTTTTCTTTAACAGGCGGATATACTATTGCTGTACAGCACAGAACCTGGCAGTGCGTGTTATGTGGAAACAGCGGGCATTGATGGGTATAGTATAGAGCTTTCTCTATAACATCTAATCTATGGCATATCACATTTGCATTCTACATAGAATGAGGAATTTACCAACAGGTGCCAATACATATCAGTAAAGTATATTCCGTGTTCTTCAGACTTACCAAATTGGTTGTGTAGTGTCTGCCAGCTGGAGGGATCCAGGAGTCACGGTGCACGGCCAAAAGTAACATCTTTAAATTTAGTGAAATATAATGTAAAGGATGTGAATATCCTTAACATGGAAATATGTGTTTTAGCTATTCTAGTGGTTGCCTTGAGTTAAAAAGTTGCTCTAAATTTCAGGCTGCAATTTCCATTTCTTCATTCATTTTCAGACTCCTGACATGCAGGTCACAACTAGAGATGAGCAAACCTACTCGTTTCAAGTAATTACTCGATCGAGCACCGCGATTTTCGAGTACTTCCGTACTCGGGTGAAAAGATTCGGGGGGAGTCGAGGTGTGGCAGAGCAGGGGGTAGCAGCGGGGAACAGGGGAGCCCTCTCTCTCTCCTTCTCCCCCCCCCCCCCCACTCCCTGCTACAACCCCCCACTCATCCACGGCGCCCCCCGAATCTTTTCGCTTGAGTACGGAAGTACTCGAAAATCGCGGCGCTCGGGCGAAAAAGGGGCGTGGCCGAGTACGCTCGCTCATCTCTAGTCACAACCTGTTCCTCCTAACAAACTTGTCTCTGTTCCTTCCAGAAATGCATGCTGGTTGTGTGTTCTGGTAATCCAGATTGCTGCTGCCCTCACTAGCCCTCATGAACTATCACAGCTTCACTCCTGACTGCTTCTGTCCCGCAGCGCAGGAGTATAAGGAGGCAGAGCACAGGCAGCAGTAAACCACAACATATTGGTAGAGCCACCTTAACCCCTTGAGTGGCACGCCCGGAAAATTTCCGGGACGAGCTCCACTGCTCATAGCGCAATACCCCGGAAGATTTCCGGGCTATGTATCACTATGGGAGCTGCAGAGCACAATGCCACAAGCTGTGACATTGTGCTCTGCCTGCACAGTCCCACAGAGAACAAAGCAAGGGCTTTGAAAAACCAGCAGAAGATATTGCCGATATGTCGGCAACCTCCTGCTTTGTTTACAGGTTGCCATAGAGACCATCGGCTTGTCAGAAGCAAGCCAATGGTCTCTGTGGCAGGGAGAGCTGGTTGTTAGCTGTCAGAGGACAGCTAGGTACCAGCTCTTACAGCAGAGATCAGAGAAAACCTCCGATCTCTGCTGTGTTAACCCTTTACATGCTGCAGTCTATGTGACTGCAGCATATAAAGGGCTGTCACTGCAGCATGTAAAGGGCTGTCACCATCGGACCCCCGGAATGTGATCAGGGGTCCTGATGGGTCCCCGTGGAAGTCCCCTAAAGGGACAAAAAAATAAAAAAATTAAAAAAAAAAAAGTTAAAAAATTATTAAAAAAATAATAAAAACACTTGTCTCCCTTTACTTTGTAAAAAAATCAAAAATAAAATCACACATGTGGTATCCATGCCGTAATGACCCAGAGAAGGAAGTTAATACATTATTTAACCTCTTAATGACATGGCCCCTTTTTTTCTATTTTCCCCATTTCTTTTTTTCCTCCCCCGTTTAAAAAAATCACAACTAAGTCCCACAAAAAACAAGCCCTAATATAGCCGTGTCAATGGAAAAATGAAAAAGTTATGGCTCTTGAGACGCAACTGCAAAATTAGTTGAAATTCAATGATTAGACCATTTTAAAAAACCTGCCCTGGTGGGCACGACAGGGTGGTAGGAAACCCGCCACTCAAGGGGTTAAAGGGGTTCTGTCACTAAAAAAGAAAAATGCTCTACTTATCTATTTCTCCCCCATCAGTCTACTTACAAGATCTTCACCTCCCTTATCTTCTCCTGTCTCCTGCAGTCCAGGGGCTCACTTCAGCTCCAGCTGCCTGATTCTGCTCCTTCCTGTGAGGTTACATACATTAGGTTGGCAGTCTGCCAATGTACGGTATGTCACAGCTCACAGGCCAGCAGGAGGACTGCCTATCTTCTTCAAAGATTGCTCATGCGAGTCGTCTCTGAAATAGATTACAATTCCTTCCTAGGCAGTGAAGCTACAGCACAGGAATGTGACCTTCACTGACCCAGCAGGAAGGAGTTTGTGATAAGCAGCCCTCATAACAAGCTGGGCCCAGCCTGCAGTGAGCTGACCTGGGGCACTGGAGAAGCTCAACCAGGAGAAGATGTGATAAGGAGACAGACAGGGAAGGAATAGGTAAGTTTAGATATTTTTTTTTTAATGACAAAACCCCTTTAAGCAGTGTATGGTGTAAGCAGTATACTTTGGTGCTATAATCTTGTGCATATAGCAGCACACACTTTGTAACATTGTATCAGCTTGTCTCACATCTCTTCACTGTGCAGCAGCCTCTTCATACTAACACGGTTCCATTATAAATCTATCAATTCTGACATTTAGCACTTGCCAGACATCGTCGGCCACACTGTGTTGAATGTAGCCCATGTCGGATGCCGCGCAGTCGCCTCTATGCAGACGCTTAATATGCGTAATTTCTTTATACACACAGTCTCTTTTTATATTCATAGTCCCTCTAACAATTCTTTAGGCTTTGCTTATTCTGTGAACACTCAACAGTTCACATTGATTAGCACTCAGTCTCCGTAGTATAAGGCTAGCTCTCTCTGACTTCAGCAATCCAACAAGGTCCTAAACCTACGACAGCTTCAACAGTCCAGGCAATTGCTTCCTTCGGACAGCAGGCTGCAGGGAATTTCCTCAGCTCATTCTCGACCTATGCTAAACCTGGATATTTCATTGGCATTTATGGAAGTTGGGTTTGGCCTGCAGCTGTGAGCCCTGTTCTATCTGCTGAGGAAGCGGTTGGGTATGCACTTTGTGTAGTCAACATTATTGCTCTCACTAAACATAACATCAGTATCACTTGCCTTCCTATACATTAGTGCTTACATCACTCTCTCCACTAAACATTACCATTCACATCACTTTTCTAACTGAGCTCCGTTATACTACACCATGTCTTCAAATACACTCAATCAGTAATAACCTTTGTCTACTCTGGGTTAACTTTTTACATCCCTCTTATATACTTTCTCCTTTTTAGACACTGATGCAGCCAGAGCCAGAGACTTTATAGACCTAATAACTATGTGTAGATATATCAGGGGTCAGTACAGAGATCTCTCCCATCATCTACTATACCCAGGACTGTAACAAGGGAGCGCTCTAATAACTATGTATAATATATCAGGGGTCAGTGCAGAGATCTCTCCCATCATCTATTATATCCAGGACTGTAACAAGGGGGCGCTCTAATAACTATGTATAGATATATCAGGGGTCGGTACAGAGATCTCTCCCATCATCTATTATACACAGGACTGTTACAAGGGGGCGCTCTAATAACTATGTATATATATATCAGGGGTCAGTACAGAGATCTCTCCCATCATCTATTATACCCAGGACTGTAACAAGGGGGCGCTCTAATAAACATGTATAGATATATCAGGGGTCAGTACAGAGATCACTCACATCATCTATTCTACGAAGGACTGTAACAAGGGGGTGCTCTAATAACTATGTATAGATATATCAGGGGTCAGTACAGAGAGCTCTCCCATCATCTACTATACCCAGGACTGTAACAAGGGAGCGCTCTAATAACTATGTATAATATATCAGGGGTCAGTACAGAGATCTCTCCCATCATCTATTATATCCAGGACTGTAACAAGGGGGCGCTCTAATAACTATGTATAGATATATCAGGGGTCGGTACAGAGATCTCTCCCATCATCTATTATACACAGGACTGTTACAAGGGGGCGCTCTAATAACTATGTATATATATATCAGGGGTCAGTACAGAGATCTCTCCCATCATCTATTATACCCAGGACTGTAACAAGGGAGCGCTCTAATAACTATGTATATATATATCAGGGGTCAGTACAGAGATCTCTCCCATCATCTATTATACCCAGGACTGTAACAAGGGGGCGCTCCAATGACTATGTATAATATATCAGGGGTCAGTACAGAGATCTCTCCCATCATCTATTATACCCAGGACTGTAACAAGGGGGCGCTCTAATAACTATGTATAGATATATCAGGGGTCAGTACAGAGATCTGTCCCATCATCTATTATACCCAGGACTATAACAAGGGGCACTCTAATAACTATGTATAATATATCAGGGGTCAGTACAGAGATCTCTCCCATCATCTATTATACCCAGGACTGTAACAAGGGGGCGCTCTAATAACTATGTATAGATATATCAGGGGACAATACAGAGATCTCTCCCATCATCTATTATACCCAGGACTGTAACAAGGGGGTGCTCCAATAACTATGTATAGATATATTAGGGGTCAGTACAGAGATCTCTCCCATCATCTATTATACCCAGGACGGTAACAAGGGGACGCTCTAATAACTTTGTATAGATATATCAGGGGTCAATAAAAAGATCTGTCCCATCATCCATTTATACCCAGGATTGTAACAAGGGGGCGCTCTAATAACTATGTATAGATATATAAGGGGTCAGTACAGAGATCTCTACTATCATCTATTATACCCAGGACTGTAACAAGGGGGCGCTCTAATAACTATGTATAGATATATCAGGGGTCAGTACAGAGATCTCTCCCATCATCTATTATACCCAGGACTATAACAAGGGGCACTCTAATAACTATGTATAGATATATCAGGGGTCAGTACTGAGATCTCTGCCATCATCTATTATACCCAGAACTGTAACAAGGGGGTGCTCTAATAACTATGTATAGATATATCAGGCATCAGTACAGAGATCTCTCCCATCATCTATTATACCCAGGACTGTAACAAGGGGGCGCTCTAATAACTATGTGTAGATATATTAGGAGTCAGTACATAGATCTCTCCGATCATTTATTATACCCAGGACTGTAACAAGAGGACGCTCTAATAACTATGTATAATATATCAGGGGTCAGTACAGAGATCTCTCCCATCATCTATTATACCCAGGACTGTAACAAGGGGGTGCTCTAATAACTATGTATAGATATATCAGGCATCAGTACAGAGATCTCTCCTACCTTCTATTATACCTGGGACTGTAACAAGGGGGCGCTCTAATAACCATGTATAATATATCAGGGGTCAATACATAGATCTCTGCCATCATCTATTATACTCAGGACTGTAGCAAGGTAGCGCTCTAATAGCTATTGCTACAGCCTGGCAGTGCAGGACAGGCTGCAAGCTGAGGTCCAGTGTGGACCAGTTTTGGGTCAGACACACGGCTGATAGAGGAAGACTACCTCTAGACACCCCAGGCGGGGTAGTGACGGTGACCCAGTGGGTGGTGAACCCAGGATTGCACATGGACTGTATATGTGTATGCTGTTTGCTGTGAAATAAATGCTGGCAGGTGCCAGTCTTAAAGAGAATCCATGTCTCATGAAGCATTTCTACATGTGTGGTGAACCGTTTTCCTGTCTGAGAGGCCAGCGATCCGCAGGTGAGTGACCCCCCAACTTGCCACATATGGTAGGTAGAGATGAGCGAGCATACTAGCTAAGGCTAACTACTCGAGCGAGTAGTGCCTTATTTGAGTACCTGCCCGCTCGTCTCTAAAGATTCGGCTGCCGGTGGGGGGCGGGAAGCGGCATGGGAGAGCGGGGAGGAACGGACGAGAGATCTCTCTCTCTCCCTCTCTCCCCCCCCCCCCCCCCCCCGCTCCCCCCTGCTCACTGACGCAACTCGCCTATCACCCACGCCGGCAGCCGAATCTTTAGAGAGGAGCGGACAGGTACTCGAATAAGGCACTACTCGCTCAAGTAGTTAGCCTTAGCGAGTATGCTCGCTCATCTCTAATGGTAGGAGATGCGGGCACGATCTGGAGAGGCGCACATGAAGTGGATGACTGCTGGGAGCAGTGCTGCTGGATGCAGTTTAAAGGATCTGGAGGCCGAATAGACGATTGCTGCTGGAGCACCATTCAAAGGGCCTGCTTGCAGCCAGGCAGAGAAGCAAGCAGAGATCTTGAAAGACAGGCTGGGTTACAAGGAAAGCCAGGAAGCACTGCATGAGAGACTCATGTCCCAGCTACGGATGAGCTTGGATGAGAAAGCTGAACTACATGAAACCTAGATCCAGGAGCTGGAATGGAGTTATGCTGTAGTTGTGGGGAAACTGTCCAAGCAGTTAGAGCAAACTGCAAAAGTGAAAGCTCTACAAGAGCAATGAGGCCTGGAATTTATTCAGTTATGCCCTGAAAGCCAAAGGGTGTTCCCTCCTTTATAGGCCTTGGCATGTGTCCTGTAAGCAGATTAGGGCCACAACGGGTACGTTTCTGAACACGGGACGAACAGGGGATAAAAATCCTCATACATTTGTTTAAAAAAAAAACTGTTTTAGAAATGTCACAATTGCCAAAAAATATCTTAGATTCATTCAAAAACTGTGGGTTCAAAGTACACAGTACACCCCTAGATTATTTAGTTAAGGGGTCTAGTTTTTACAATGGGGTCATTTGTGGGGGTCCTCTGTCGTTTTGGCCGCTCACGGGCTCTAAAAGTGCGCAATGGGGCCTAAATCACCTTCAAGCAAAATGTCAGTTCTGAAAGCCATCGGCTGCTCCTGTCGGTTTGGGCCCCATTGTGCATACAGACAAAATATTAGGGCCACGATGGGTATGAACATAAGACAAACAGGTATCCAGGGGTGCAAATCCTCATTTTCATGTGCATTATAGAAAAATATCCTTACTTTTAAATGACATATTTGCAAAAATATAAAATTTTATTTTTTCTCTTCTAAATTGCATTAATTCCTAACTGTGGGGTAATAATCCTCCTGACCCCTCAGTGGATACATTAAGGGGTGTAGTTTATAAAATGGGGTCATGTGTGGGGGATCTATCATTCTGACACCTATGAGCTGCTGCAATCTTGGCTTGGTGCAGGAAAACAAAGTATTCCTCAAAATTTTAATTAATTTTAAATTTGTACGTCTCCTAAATGGTTAAAAAATGTTACATTTTAAAGTTCCAGTATAATGTAAACAGATGGAAAAAATGTGTACGTTTTATTTGTACATATTTGAGATATTGCAGTTGAAAATGTGAAAAAATGACTTTTTTTTTTCAAAATTTTTCCAATTTGGGTGCTTTTTTATCACCTAAATGAAGTACAATATGTAGCGGAACAACAATGTCAGAATTACTTCTATGTGCAAATTCTTTATGGAGTTATTCTATGTTAGGCCTTGTTCACATGAGCGCTGTTTTAGCGCAGTATAGGTGCACAAAAACTGTGTCTATACTGCTCTAAAAATCATGTGACCGGGCAATTTTTCACGCGCAGAAGACCCGAGTTTTATGCGTGTGAAAATCGCTCATTCACAGCTCCAGGGGAAGAGAGAGAAGGGTTTCAGGATTTCCCCATAGCAGGGAGAGATAGAGGGGGCTACAGGGGATTAACCCATAGCCCTGCTTTGTCTCTCCCTACTATGGGTTAATCCCCCATAGCCCTACTCTCTCTCTAACTGCTATGGGGGATTAACCCATAGCCCAGCTATCTCTTTCTCTGTTCTGGGGATCCCCGAGGGATAACCCATAGTGCAGAGAGAGTGTGCAGGGCTATAGGGCTTCTCACAGGGATTCCCCATAGCAAAGAGAGAGGGGGTGGGGTTAGAGGGTGGATCCCTCTAGCTGAGCCCTCTCCTCTCAGGGAAGCCCTATAACCCGGCTCCCTTCTCTCTCCCCGCTATAGGGAAAGCCCTTAGGGAAAGCAGCGGGGCTGGAGAAATTCTTAGCTGCTTACAGCGGGACATTTAAAACCAGCTGCCCAGAAGCGTATTTTAAATATCCCACTGTAAATTTCTATTAGTCCCCGCCGGGGATTAAGGGAATCCTCAGGGCTTCCACTCACCCCCGCAGGGACTAACAGGAGTTTACAGAAGGACATTTAAAATGTGTTTGTGGGCAGCTGATTTTAAATGTCTCGCTGTAAGCATCTGGGAATTCCTTCCTAATGAGATTTGTAATTTCATTTTCCAGTTCCCATAGTCTATGGAATCTCCTGCGCAGCACACCAACGATGGGTCAGGTCTTATCTTTTTGCACAGCACGGACCTTAGATGTGGGCATTGTAGCCACGCATGTCCTATCTGTGATTGGTGTGAGTATTTAGCGTGTCTGAAATTCCTTCATGTGAATGCTGCTATAGGAAACCGTTGGTCCTTATAGAAGCGCTCTTTTCACGTGCCTCTAATGCACGAAAATGTGTGAATAAGGGCTCAGTCAGACGGGCGTTTTAACATGCAAATTGTTTGTGCGCAGAGCGCAAACGCACAAAGATTCGTATGACCAAAGCAGGCGTCACGCAGAAAACCCCCACTTGGCTGCGTTTTTCCGCACTTAAAGTGCGCTGCCCGCCATCCCCTGCTGCGGCTGTGACAGCTGCAGCAGGGGATTCCTTGGATGTGAAACCCCTGGATGCGGTCAAATCCAGGGGTTTCACCTTGTTGTCCATGGACATACAGAGAACATCGCGCTCCTCTGCTACAGCTGTGACAAGGCTGTCAGTGTCCAGTGACAAGGGGACTCCCCGCAGAGATGAAGACATCCTCTGCCACAGTTGTCACAGCTATGGCAGAGGACCGCAATGCTATCCTATTGAATTCAATGGAGCGGGCTACAGCAATTTTCTGCAGTGATTTTGGGGAAGGGCTTGAATATAAAGCCTTCCCTGAAAATCATCCCTAAAATGTGTAAAAAAATATATATGCTCACCTCTCCGCAGCTGCCGGGGCTCAGGCATGTCCAGCCGAGTCTGCTCCTGCACTGCTGTGAAGTTATTTTAAATCGCCCCCTACTGAAAGCACTTCAGGGCAGTGCAGGAGAAGACCCAGCTGGACGCGGCTGAGCCCCGGCAGCTGCGGAGAGGGAAGTATAAATATTTTTTACACATTTTTAGGATGATTTTCAGGGAAGGGCTTATATTTTAAGCCCTTCCCCAAAAAATCACTGCAGGGCTTGAGGGCAGCCCATTGCTTTCAATGGAGCCGGCTGTAGCGCCGGCTCCATTGAATTCAATAGGAGAACATCGCTCTCCTCTGCCACAGCTGTGACAGGTGTGGCGGCAGAGGATCGCGATCTTCACTATATGTTCTCAATGGGGTCGGTGCTGATGCCGCTGGCCCCACTGAGCGCAAGGTGATACCCCTAGATGTGACAGCATCCAGGAGTTTGACATCCAAAAAGACGGATTCCGCTGTTACCTGCGTTTTAAAATCTGCTGCCCTATATTTACCGCTGCCATTGAAAAGCATTGGTTCTATAAAGATGCGGAATCGCAAACGCAAGTAACACACGCACATAAAAACGCCCGTCTGACTGAGGCCTAAGGCCTTAAAGTGATACATGTTGATTTCCAAAATTTGGCCTGGTCATTAAGGCACAAAAAGACTTGGTCACTAAGGGGTTAAAAAGAAACTATACCCTTCCCAATTACTGGCTGCTAAGGAGGGGAGCGGGGACAGGACTGTCACCTCTTCTTTTTACTCCTTGCCTTAGCTATTGAGCCTTTGGTGATTAAGATTAGGACAGTCCCCCTGATAGAGGGGTTGCGGGTGCAGGGGGGGGGGGGGGGGCGGTCCTGATGCTCTGTGGGGGGGGGGGGGGGGGGGCGGTCCTGATGCTCTGCCGCTGCTTCCAGGTAACACTGATATAAGAGTTTGTAATGACTAAATGTAAAGATTATCACATTCTGTGTTCTCGGATTTAGAAATACACTGGAGACAGTTGGTGTTCCTTCTGACAATATAGGAAGTGTAAGGTGTTTGGATGTCTTCTAAATATACATGTTTTCTTGGCAGAGAGACTAATCTGAAATATCGCCACGCCCTGAGGGCCACGCACTGCGCCCTGCAGACTGCCGAAGCCTTAGCAGAATTTGATGGTGGGTAATCATTAACTTTGCAGTTTGCTACAAATATTCTTAATGTTAATTTAATAAAAAAATGTTTTGTTATTTCGCTTGTATCGCAAGAGGACATAGTCCTAGCGTGTGCTGAAGGGCGCGCTGCTACACATCCATCATACTAAAAGACAAAGCAACCCTTGTCAACTAATGATAGCGGCATCATTTGAAAAAATGAAATCTAAATCGTATTAGAATTTGGTGTGACGCCCTTTGCCTTCACACAAGCATCAGTTCTTCTAGGTGCACTTGCACACAGTTTTTGAAGGCACTCAGCAGGGAGGTCATTCCAGGCATCATGGAGAACTACACACGGATCTTCTGTGGATGTCGCTCGCTCAGATCCTTCTGTCTCTTCATGTAACCCCAGACAGACTGGATGATGTGCGCACGGTGTCAAATGCTTTAGAGAAGTCCAGATATAGGAGATCAATAGACTCTCCCCGATCCAGCCTAGAGCTTACTCCATTGTAGCAGCTTATCTACTCAGCTACTTAAATACCAATTAGGTATGCAAATGAAGCCTTCACTGAATGCAGCTAATAGCCCAGGCTCCACTCCTATTATCTGCGCCCAGCTCCCTTGTTCTCCAATGCTATCAGCACTCCCCTTGGAGACCTGCTGATAAGAGTGAATGACGATTTTTAGGTTAGCTTGAATTTAATGATGGGCGCACATTTACACGCACCGATTATCGCTAAAACGATTGCTGATTACCATTTTCAAGTGATAATCGGCTGGTGTAAATAGGCCTTAATATGACATTCTAATGCTACCCACAACGCTAAGTTCTCCCCACAATGAAGTAATATTTACTGTTCATAGTGTCTTTTGCTAAATCCTGGTTTTAATTCCAGGGATTGTTACATGTGAAACTCCGAATAGCATCCTGCACAGCTTTACTGGAGTCCTGAGCTGGAAAGATACAAAGTATTCCCTGAGTAATAACAACCTCCTGCTAAGAGACTGCAGAATCCGCAATACTGCCGTCTGCTACGGGCTGGTCATACATGCAGGTATACAGATTATCACTTGTCTTCATACTGATTGTTTAAGGGGGCTTATAGAGGAAACCATTATCCTTCAATAAATTGCTTAAACGAACTAAAGTGAGCGAGAGCCAACGGCCGAACGACGGACGACCCTCGTTTACTTTTCGCTCGTCGTTCATTTTCTCATTGTTGGCTCGTTCACTTGTCACACCGATCATTCGGTCCCTCGCAGTCACTTATAATGAGAATGTGAAGGGCTGAACGATTCTGAAGGATTCTCGTTTGAATGAGCCAGTGATGCATTTGCTTGCCTTAACAGGCTGCATGAGAGCGGGTGAGGCAGCGGGGACGGCACTCACTTGTTCAAAAGAGAACCCGCTTGTCTAAAAGAACATCTGCAGCCATAATTTACGGGACATGAACCACTGAATGCAACCTGTGGCTTTTAAATGGGGTCAAAGGCAACCTCTGAGGCCTTCATCACCCTTCATCACTCTGGGGGTGACATCCTGCTTGTCTTCTGCATCCTCCACTGGGAGCGCTCAGCTGTATAACAGCCGGACGTTCAAAGTGGGGAACAGCTGGATGCAGAAGACAAGCAGGGACATCCCGCTTGTCTTCTGCATCCTCCACTGGCAGCGCAAGGTGATCGCTCATCTAATACTGTAAATGACAGAACGATTATCGCTCAAGTCGCCTGAGTGACATCTTTTGAGCGATAATCGTTGTCTGAATGGGCCTTTACAGAGGCTCATAATTGGGCAAATTAAGATTTGCATATTCATTGGCCTCTCTAGACATGCTGACAAATGCTTGTTGGCCATTTGATCACATTGTTTATTTGATCTCCACTTACAGAGGTTGTGCTGACAAAAAGAAGTCCATCCTGTATGATTTTCATTATATTCTTTTGAATCCACTTCTGGCTTTGGTTAAACTATTACCAAAACTGCGGCTTTAAACAGAAGACACAAGTCTGTACCCCGGTCCGTGCAGCCTTGGCACGGGGCTGTTTTCCTTCATAAGGACGTACGCACACATGGCAAATTTGCTACGGATTTTCAACAGCGGAAAAGTCCACATCAAAGGGTCTCCCAAGCAGTTACCCTACCCCCCCCCAGCCGTCCCCCTTTTTTTCCTTCTCCCACCCATATGTATCTCCACAGTAGAGAAGAGAAAGAAGACAGAAAATAGAAGTTCCGGACGCGGTCCGGGTGTTTTTATCGCCGTCTCACTATATTGACTAGTCCATATTATTTTATGAAGAAAATGTTTTCATTCTAGATCCGAGCCGGACGCTCAACTTAAAGGGAAAGGTCTCTCCGAAACACAACATTCATGGAAAACATCATTTTTAGAATTTTTGGCATTTTTTTTTCAGCAGTACTAAATGTCTTTTAACCCCTTGTCAAGCAATCTAATAAATATCTACAAATCCTATTTCCACGTCAATCAGTGTTTGACCGAAACATCAGGCGTGGACGGCCTTAAATAAAGGGGCCTGCTATGGTGTGTGGAGCTCTGCTGGGTGTCTTACGGCCCGGGAGCCTCCTCCATACTAAGAGGCTGTGGACTGGACTCTGACTAGTCTACAGTTCCATCTCTGGGTCTGAATGCCATTTTTGGCGATTCAGATGGAACCTTGGGACTGAAAAGCTTTTGGCGCGGCTATCTGAGCGTTAATCTGCCGCTCGTGTGAAGAGCCCTGAGGCTGTATTTACAGACCAAGAGTGAGTTGTGCCTGAGCTTCTCAGATGCGACTCGCCTTGCACCGCACACGGATGGGGCGTCCATGGGCTGTGCGATAGGAGTTGCACATTGACTCGTATTCTCACACGAGAGTTACACAGAAATGGGACCGGCTTCAGTTTTGGGACCATCGGTATGAGAGATAAAATTCCACGTAACCATTAATGACGATGGGTTATAAGAATGCCCGAGCTCTACGTGCCGCACAATCGCACAGGACACGGGCATTGTTCTCACCCGGGTAAATACAGCACATAAAATGCCCGTCTTATAAGTTCCTCCATCATACTAATAAGGATGTAATAGATGCACACGGGGAGATTTCCTGAGCCTGGCATTCCCTGCTTCTTACGGTTTCCTGGGGTGAACGCCTCTTCATGTGTTGTGCGGATCGCCAGCAGCTCCATGCGCCTGGACAGAAATATGCGTCACGTCTGACCTGGCATCAATATACATAGATCTCTCAGTCTGGGGCGGCCGCGCCCCTCCAACAAGTCCGGACCACTTTTTTTTTAATAAGTTGTGCGGTTAGTGCAGAAAGGGGAAAAGTTGCAGATTTTTGTGTTAATACAGGGGTTTTATGCCAGAAGCGGACACAAAGAGTCCTAACTCTGCCCCATCGTGTTGGGTGTTGTGTTAACTTAAAAAGGTTAAATGCAGAATATTGGAGCGAGTCAACTACATGTCAATATACTGGAGCGAGTCAACTACATGTCAATATACTGGAGCGTGTCAACTACATGTCAATATACTGGAGCGTGTCAACTACATGTCAATATACTGGAGCGTGTCAACTACATGTCAATATACTGGAGCGTGTCAACTACATGTCAATATACTGCAGTGTGTCATCTACATGTCAATATAGTTCTTGTAGAGCAAATCTCTTTTCTTTTCAGGTCGTGACACAAAGATAATGAAAAACTGCGGTAAAGTGAAACTAAAGAAAAGTAAAGTATATGATGTAGTCGAAAAATCTGTGCTCTATGTAAGTCATTGTATGTTGTTTTGCCTCTGGTGTGTTTTGTGTGTTTTGCCTGTGATGTGTTTTGTGTGTTTTGCCTCTGATGTGTTTTGTATGTTTTGCCTGTGATGTGTTTTGTATGTTTTGCCTGTGATGTGTTTTGTATGTTTTGCCTGTGGTGTGTTTTGTGAGTTTTGCCTCAGATGTGTTTTGTATGTTTTGCCTGTGATGTGTTTTGTGTGTTTTGCCTGTGATGTGTTTTGTATGTTTTGCCTGTGGTGTGTTTTGTGAGTTTTGCCTCAGATGTGTTTTGTATGTTTTGCCTGTGATGTGTTTTGTGTGTTTTGCCTCTGATGTGTTTTGTATGTTTTGCCTGTGATGTGTTTTGTATGTTTTGCCTGTGATGTGTTTTGTGTGTTTTTCCTCTGATGTGTTTTGTATGCTTTGCCTGTGATGTGTTTTATATGTTTTGCCTCTGGTGTGTTTTGTATGCTTTGCCTGTGATGTGTTTTATATGTTTTGCCTGTGATGTGTTTTGTATGTTTTGCCTGTGATGTGTTTTGTATGCTTTGCCTGTGATGTGTTTTGTATGTTTTGCCTCTGGTGTGTTTTGTGTGTTTTGCCTCTGATGTGTTTTGTATGTTTTGCCTGTGATGTGTTTTGTATGCTTTGCCTCTGATGTGTTTTGTATGTTTTGCCTCTGGTGTGTTTTGTATGTTTTGCCTGTGATGTGTTTTGTGTGTTTTGCCTGTGATGTGTTTTGTATGTTTTGCCTCTGGTGTGTTTTGTATGTTTTGCCTCTGGTGTGTTTTGTATGTTTTGCCTCTGGTGTGTTTTGTGTGTTTTGCCTCTGATGTGTTTTGTATGTTTTGCCTGTGATGTGTTTTGTATGCTTTGCCTCTGATGTGTTTTATATGTTTTGCCTCTGGTGTGTTTTGTATGCTTTGCCTGTGATGTGTTTTGTATGTTTTGCCTGTGATGTGTTTTGTATGTTTTGCCTGTGATGTGTTTTGTATGCTTTGCCTGTGATGTGTTTTGTATGTTTTGCCTGTGATGTGTTTTGTATGTTTTGCCTGTGATGTGTTTTGTATGTTTTGCCTGTGATGTGTTTTGTATGTTTTGCCTGTGATGTGTTTTGTATGCTTTGCCTGTGATGTGTTTTATATGTTTTGCCTGTGATGTGTTTTGTATGTTTTGCCTGTGATGTGTTTCGTATGCTTTGCCTGTGATGTGTTTTGTATGTTTTGCCTGTGATGTGTTTTGTATGTTTTGCCTGTGATGTGTTTTGCCTGTGATGTGTTTTTTGCCTGTGATGTGTTTTTTGCCTGTGATGTGTTTTGTATACTTTGCCTCTGATGTGTTTTATATGTTTTGCCTCTGATGTGTTTTATATGTTTTGCCTGTGATGTGTTTTATATGTTTTGCCTGTGATGTGTTTTGTATGTTGTTTTGCCTGTGGTGTGTTTTGTGAGTTTTGCCTCAGATGTGTTTTGTATGTTTTGCCTGTGATGTGTTTTGTGTGTTTTGCCTCTGATGTGTTTTGTATGTTTTGCCTGTGATGTGTTTTGTATGCTTTGCCTGTGATGTGTTTTGTATGTTTTGCCTGTGATGTGTTTTGTGTGTTTTGCCTGTGATGTGTTTTGTATGTTTTGCCTGTGATGTGTTTTGTATGTTTTGCCTGTGATGTGTTTTGTATGTTTTGCCTGTGATGTGTTTTGTATGTTTTGCCTGTGATGTGTTTTGTATGTTTTGCCTGTGATGTGTTTTGTATGTTTTGCCTGTGATGTGTTTTGTATGTTTTGCCTGTGATGTGTTTTGTATGCTTTGCCTGTGATGTGTTTTATATGTTTTGCCTGTGATGTGTTTTGTATGTTTTGCCTGTGATGTGTTTTGCCTGTGATGTGTTTTTTGCCTGTGATGTGTTTTTTGCCTGTGATGTGTTTTGTATACTTTGCCTCTGATGTGTTTTATATGTTTTGCCTCTGATGTGTTTTATATGTTTTGCCTGTGATGTGTTTTATATGTTTTGCCTGTGATGTGTTTTGTATGTTGTTTTGCCTGTGGTGTGTTTTGTGAGTTTTGCCTCAGATGTGTTTTGTATGTTTTGCCTGTGATGTGTTTTGTGTGTTTTGCCTCTGATGTGTTTTGTATGTTTTGCCTGTGATGTGTTTTGTATGCTTTGCCTGTGATGTGTTTTGTATGTTTTGCCTGTGATGTGTTTTGTGTGTTTTGCCTGTGATGTGTTTTGTATGTTTTGCCTGTGATGTGTTTTGTATGTTTTGCCTGTGATGTGTTTTGTATGTTTTGCCTGTGATGTGTTTTGTATGTTTTGCCTGTGATGTGTTTTGTATGTTTTGCCTGTGATGTGTTTTGTATGTTTTGCCTGTGATGTGTTTTGTATGTTTTGCCTGTGATGTGTTTTGTATGCTTTGCCTGTGATGTGTTTTATATGTTTTGCCTGTGATGTGTTTTGTATGTTTTGCCTCTGATGTGTTTTGTGTGTTTTGCCTGTGATGTGTTTTGTATGTTTTGCCTGTGATGTGTTTTGTATGCTTTGCCTGTGATGTGTTTTGTATGTTTTGCCTCTGGTGTGTTTTGTGTGTTTTGCCTCTGATGTGTTTTGTGTGTTTTGCCTCTGATGTGTTTTGTGTGTTTTGCCTCTGATGTGTTTTGTGTGTTTTGCCTGTGTTGTGTTTTGTGTGTTTTGCCTGTGTTGTGTTTTGTGTGTTTTGCCTCTGATGTGTTTTGTGTGTTTTGCCTCTGATGTGTTTTGTATGTTTTGCCTCTGATGTGTTTTGTATGTTTTGCCTCTGGTGTGTTTTGTATGTTTTGCCTCTGGTGTGTTTTGTATGTTTTGCCTGTGATGTGTTTTGTGTGTTTTGCCTGTGATGTGTTTTGTATGTTTTGCCTGTGATGTGTTTTGTATGCTTTGCCTGTGATGTGTTTTGTATGTTTTGCCTCTGGTGTGTTTTGTGTGTTTTGCCTCTGATGTGTTTTGTATGTTTTGCCTGTGATGTGTTTTGTATGCTTTGCCTCTGATGTGTTTTATATGTTTTGCCTCTGGTGTGTTTTGTATGCTTTGCCTGTGATGTGTTTTGTATGTTTTGCCTGTGATGTGTTTTGTATGTTTTGCCTGTGATGTGTTTTGTATGCTTTGCCTGTGATGTGTTTTGTATGTTTTGCCTGTGATGTGTTTTGTATGTTTTGCCTGTGATGTGTTTTGTATGTTTTGCCTGTGATGTGTTTTGTATGCTTTGCCTGTGATGTGTTTTATATGTTTTGCCTGTGATGTGTTTTGTATGTTTTGCCTGTGATGTGTTTCGTATGCTTTGCCTGTGATGTGTTTTGTATGTTTTGCCTGTGATGTGTTTTGTATGTTTTGCCTGTGATGTGTTTTGCCTGTGATGTGTTTTTTGCCTGTGATGTGTTTTTTGCCTGTGATGTGTTTTGTATACTTTGCCTCTGATGTGTTTTATATGTTTTGCCTCTGATGTGTTTTATATGTTTTGCCTGTGATGTGTTTTATATGTTTTGCCTGTGATGTGTTTTGTATGTTGTTTTGCCTGTGGTGTGTTTTGTGAGTTTTGCCTCAGATGTGTTTTGTATGTTTTGCCTGTGATGTGTTTTGTGTGTTTTGCCTCTGATGTGTTTTGTATGTTTTGCCTGTGATGTGTTTTGTATGTTTTGCCTGTGATGTGTTTTGTATGTTTTGCTGTGATGTGTTTTGTGTGTTTTGCCTGTGATGTGTTTTGTGTGTTTTGCCTGTGATGTGTTTTGTGTGTTTTGCCTGTGATGTGTTTTGTGTGTTTTGCCTGTGATGTGTTTTGTGTGTTTTGCCTGTGATGTGTTTTGTATGTTTTGCCTGTGATGTGTTTTGTATGTTTTGCCTGTGATGTGTTTTGTATGTTTTGCCTGTGATGTGTTTTGTATGTTTTGCCTGTGATGTGTTTTGTATGCTTTGCCTGTGATGTGTTTTATATGTTTTGCCTGTGATGTGTTTTGTATGTTTTGCCTGTGATGTGTTTTGTATGCTTTGCCTGTGATGTGTTTTGTATGTTTTGCCTCTGGTGTGTTTTGTGTGTTTTGCCTCTGATGTGTTTTGTATGTTTTGCCTGTGATGTGTTTTGTATGCTTTGCCTCTGATGTGTTTTATATGTTTTGCCTCTGGTGTGTTTTGTATGCTTTGCCTGTGATGTGTTTTGTATGTTTTGCCTGTGATGTGTTTTGTATGTTTTGCCTGTGATGTGTTTTGTATGTTTTGCCTGTGATGTGTTTTGTATGTTTTGCCTGTGATGTGTTTTGTATGTTTTGCCTGTGGTGTGTTTTGTATGCTTTGCCTGTGATGTGTTTTATATGTTTTGCCTGTGATGTGTTTTGTATGTTTTGCCTGTGATGTGTTTTGTATGCTTTGCCTGTGATGTGTTTTGTATGTTTTGCCTCTGGTGTGTTTTGTGTGTTTTGCCTCTGATGTGTTTTGTATGTTTTGCCTGTGATGTGTTTTGTATGCTTTGCCTCTGATGTGTTTTATATGTTTTGCCTCTGGTGTGTTTTGTATGCTTTGCCTGTGATGTGTTTTGTATGTTTTGCCTGTGATGTGTTTTGTATGTTTTGCCTGTGATGTGTTTTGTATGTTTTGCCTGTGATGTGTTTTGTATGCTTTGCCTGTGATGTGTTTTGTATGTTTTGCCTGTGATGTGTTTTGTATGTTTTGCCTGTGATGTGTTTTGTATGTTTTGCCTGTGATGTGTTTTGTATGCTTTGCCTGTGATGTGTTTTATATGTTTTGCCTGTGATGTGTTTTGTATGTTTTGCCTGTGATGTGTTTCGTATGCTTTGCCTGTGATGTGTTTTGTATGTTTTGCCTGTGATGTGTTTTGTATGTTTTGCCTGTGATGTGTTTTGCCTGTGATGTGTTTTTTGCCTGTGATGTGTTTTTTGCCTGTGATGTGTTTTGTATACTTTGCCTCTGATGTGTTTTATATGTTTTGCCTCTGATGTGTTTTATATGTTTTGCCTGTGATGTGTTTTGTATGTTGTTTTGCCTGTGGTGTGTTTTGTGAGTTTTGCCTCAGATGTGTTTTGTATGTTTTGCCTGTGATGTGTTTTGTGTGTTTTGCCTCTGATGTGTTTTGTATGTTTTGCCTGTGATGTGTTTTGTATGTTTTGCTGTGATGTGTTTTGTGTGTTTTGCCTGTGATGTGTTTTGTGTGTTTTGCCTGTGATGTGTTTTGTGTGTTTTGCCTGTGATGTGTTTTGTATGTTTTGCCTGTGATGTGTTTTGTATGTTTTGCCTGTGATGTGTTTTGTATGTTTTACCTGTGATGTGTTTTATATGTTTTGCCTGTGATGTGTTTTGTATGTTTTGCCTCTGTTGTGTTTTATATGTTTTGCCTGTGATGTGTTTTATATGTTTTGCCTGTGATGTGTTTTGTATGCTTTGCTGTGATGTGTTTTGTATGCTTTGCCTGTGATGTGTTTTGTGTGTTTTGCCTGTGATGTGTTTTGTATGTTGTTTTGCCTGTGGTGTGTTTTGTGAGTTTTGCCTCAGATGTGTTTTGTATGTTTTGCCTGTGATGTGTTTTGTGTGTTTTGCCTCTGATGTGTTTTGTATGTTTTGCCTGTGATGTGTTTTGTATGTTTTGCCTGTGATGTGTTTTGTATGTTTTGCTGTGATGTGTTTTGTGTGTTTTGCCTGTGATGTGTTTTGTGTGTTTTGCCTGTGATGTGTTTTGTGTGTTTTGCCTGTGATGTGTTTTGTATGTTTTGCCTGTGATGTGTTTTGTATGTTTTGCCTGTGATGTGTTTTGTATGTTTTACCTGTGATGTGTTTTATATGTTTTGCCTGTGATGTGTTTTGCCTGTGATGTGTTTTGTATGTTTTGCCTCTGTTGTGTTTTATATGTTTTGCCTGTGATGTGTTTTATATGTTTTGCCTGTGATGTGTTTTGTATGCTTTGCTGTGATGTGTTTTGTATGGTTTGCCTGTGATGTGTTTTGTGTGTTTTGCCTGTGATGTGTTTTGTATGTTTTGCCTATGATGTCTTTTGTATGCTTTGCTGTGATGTGTTTTATATGTTTTGCCAGTGATGTGTTTTGTATGTTTTGCCTGTGATGCGTTTTGTATGCTTTGCTGTGATGTGTTTTGCCTGTGATGCGTTTTGTATGCTTTGCTGTGATGTGTTTTGTATGTTTTGCCTGTGATGTGTTTTGTATGTTTTGCCTGTGATGTGTTTTGTATGTTTTGCCTGTGATGTGTTTTGTATGTTTTGCCTGTGATGTGTTTTGTGTGTTTTGCCTGTGATGTGTTTTGTGTGTTTTGCCTGTGATGTGTTTTGTATGTTTTGCCTGTGATGTGTTTTATATGTTTTGCCTGTGATGTGTTTTGTATGTTTTGCCTGTGATGTGTTTTGTATGCTTTGCCTGTGATGTGTTTTGTATGTTTTGCCTGTGTTGTGTTTTGTATGTTTTGCCCGTGATGTGTTTTGTATGTTTTGCCTGTGTTGTGTTTTGTGTGTTTTGCCTGTGATGTGTTTTGTCTGTGATGTGTTTTGCCTGTGATGTGTTTTGCCCGTGATGTGTTTTGCCCGTGATGTGTTTTGCCCGTGTTGTGTTTTGCCCGTGATGTGTTTTGTATGTTTTGCCTGTGTTGTGTTTTGTGTGTTTTGCCTGTGACGTGTTTTGTGTGTTTTGCCTCTGATGTGTTTTGTGTGTTTTGCCTCTGATGTGTTTTGTGTGTTTTGCCTGTGTTGTGTTTTGTGTGTTTTGCCTGTGTTGTGTTTTGTGTGTTTTGCCTCTGATGTGTTTTGTGTGTTTTGCCTCTGATGTGTTTTGTATGTTTTGCCTCTGATGTGTTTTGTATGTTTTGCCTCTGGTGTGTTTTGTATGTTTTGCCTCTGGTGTGTTTTGTATGTTTTGCCTGTGATGTGTTTTGTATGTTTTGCCTGTGATGTGTTTTGTGTGTTTTGCCTGTGATGTGTTTTGTATGTTTTGCCTGTGATGTGTTTTGTATGTTTTGCCTCTGGTGTGTTTTGTATGTTTTGCCTCTGGTGTGTTTTGTATGTTTTGCCTGTGATGTGTTTTGTGTGTTTTGCCTGTGATGTGTTTTGTGTGTTTTGCCTGTGATGTGTTTTGTATGTTTTGCCTGTGATGTGTTTTGTATGTTTTGCCTCTGGTGTGTTTTGTATGTTTTGCCTCTGGTGTGTTTTGTATGTTTTGCCTCTGGTGTGTTTTGTATGTTTTGCCTGTGGTGTGTTTTGTATGTTTTGCCTCTGGTGTATTTTGTATGTTTTGCCTCTGGTGTGTTTTGTATGTTTTGCCTGTGATGTGTTTTGTATGTTTTGCCTGTGATGTGTTTTGTATGTTTTGCCTCTGGTGTATTTTGTATGTTTTGCCTCTGGTGTGTTTTGTATGTTTTGCCTCTGGTGTGTTTTGTATGTTTTGCCTGTGATGTGTTTTGTGTGTTTTGCCTGTGATGTGTTTTGTGTGTTTTGCCTGTGATGTGTTTTGTATGTTTTGCCTGTGATGTGTTTTGTATGTTTTGCCTCTGGTGTGTTTTGTATGTTTTGCCTCTGGTGTGTTTTGTATGTTTTGCCTCTGGTGTGTTTTGTATGTTTTGCCTCTGGTGTGTTTTGTATGTTTTGCCTGTGATGTGTTTTGTATGTTTTGCCTCTGGTGTATTTTGTATGTTTTGCCTCTGGTGTATTTTGTATGTTTTGCCTCTGGTGTGTTTTGTATGTTTTGCCTGTGATGTGTTTTGTATGTTTTGCCTGTGATGTGTTTTGTATGTTTTGCCTGTGATGTGTTTTGTATGTTTTGCCTGTGATGTGTTTTGTGTGTTTTGCCTGTGATGTGTTTTGTATGTTTTGCCTGTGATGTGTTTTGTATGTTTTGCCTCTGGTGTGTTTTGTATGTTTTGCCTGTGATGTGTTTTGTATGTTTTGCCTGTGATGTGTTTTGTATGTTTTGCCTGTGATGTGTTTTGTGTGTTTTGCCTGTGATGTGTTTTGTATGTTTTGCCTGTGATGTGTTTTGTATGTTTTGCCTCTGGTGTGTTTTGTACGTTTTGCCTGTGATGTGTTTTGTGTGTTTTGCCTGTGATGTGTTTTGTGTGTTTTGCCTGTGATGTGTTTTGTATGTTTTGCCTCTGGTGTGTTTCGTATGTTTTACCTGTGACGTGTTTTGTATGTTTTGCCTCTGGTGTGTTTTGTATGTTTTGCCTCTGGTGTGTTTTGTATGTTTTGCCTGTGATGTGTTTTGTATGTTTTGCCTGTGATGTGTTTTGTATGTTTTGCCTGTGATGTGTTTTGTATGCTTTGCTGTGATGTGTTTTATATGTTTTGCCTGTGATGTGTTTTGTATGCTTTGCTGTGATGTGTTTTATATGTTTTGCCTGTGATGTGTTTTGTATGTTTTGCCTGTGATGCGTTTTGTATGCTTTGCTGTGATGTGTTTTGCCTGTGATGTGTTTTGTATGCTTTGCTGTGATGCGTTTTGTTTGCTTTGCTGTGATGTGTTTTGCCTGATGTGTTTTGTATGCTTTGCTGTGATCTGTTTTGTATGCTTTGCCTCTGATGTGTTTTATATGTTTTGCCTGTGATGTGTTTTATATGTTTTGCCTGTGTTGTGTTTTGTATGTTTTGCCTGTGTTGTGTTTTGTATGTTTTGCCTGTGTTGTGTTTTGTATGTTTTGCCCGTGATGTGTTTTGTATGTTTTGCCTGTGTTGTGTTTTGTGTGTTTTGCCTGTGACGTGTTTTGTGTGTTTGGCCTGTGATGTGTTTTGTGTGTTTCGCCCCTGATGTGTTTTGTGTGTTTCGCCTCTGTTGTGTTTTGTGTGTTTTGCCTCTGTTGTGTTTTGTGTGTTTTGCCTCTGATGTGTTTTGTATGTTTTGCCTCTGATGTGTTTTGTATGTTTTGCCTGTGATGTGTTTTGCCTCTGATGTGTTTTGTGTGTTTTGCCTGTGATGTGTTTTGCCTGTGACGTGTTTTGTGTGTTTTGCCTGTGATGTGTTTTGCCAGTGACGTGTTTTGTGTGTTTTGCCTGTGATGTGTTTTATATGTTTTGCCTGTGATGTGTTTTGTATGTTTTGCCTGTGATGTGTTTTGTATGTTTTGCCTGTGTTGTGTTTTGTATGTTTTGCTGTGATGTGTTTTGCCTGTGATGTGTTTTGTATGCTTTGCTGTGATGTGTTTTATATGCTTTGCCTCTGATGTGTTTTATATGTTTTGCCTGTGATGTGTTTTATATGTTTTGCATGTGTTGTGTTTTGTATGTTTTGCCTGTGTTGTGTTTTGTATGTTTTGCCTGTGTTGTGTTTTGTATGTTTTGCCTGTGATGTGTTTTGTGTGTTTTTCCTCTGATGTGTTTTGTGTGTTTTGCCTGTGATGTGTTTTGTATGTTTTGCCTGTGATGTGTTTTGCCTCTGATGTGTTTTGTGTGTTTTGCCTGTGATGTGTTTTGCCTGTGATGTGTTTTGCCTCTGACGTGTTTTGTGTGTTTTTCCTGTGATGTGTTTTGCCTGTGATGTGTTTTGCCTCTGACGTGTTTTGTGTGTTTTGCCTGTGATGTGTTTTGTATGTTTTGCCTGTGATAATAATAATAATAATCTTTATTTGTATAGCGCCAACTTATTCCGCAGCGCTTTCAGGCATGGATAAATGCAAAACAATACAACAATTACAATATAAGGTACATTGGGTTAGACACAAATGGGTTGAGGGTGGTACAGGAGGTGCAGGGGGTGGGGAACACAGGCAATAGGAAATATTATGTACAGATCATTTATATGAAGGCAACCAGGGTGGAGCACCATAGGGAGGGGCGAGGGACTAGGTCAGGAGATTTGGTATGCTTCCCTGAAGAGGTGCGTTTTTAAGGCACGTCTGAAATTTCGTGCATCGGGAATTGTCCGGATGCCTTGGGGTAGAGCATTCCAGAGGATGGGTGCTGCTCTAGTGAAGTCCTGTAGGCGAGCATGAGAGGTTCGTATTACAGGGGTGTTTAGTCTGAGTGTGTTTGCCGATCGGAGTGAGCGGGCTGGGTGGTTTACTGACAGTAGGGAGGCGATGTATGGTGGCGCAGCGCCATGCAGAGCTTTGTGAGTGAGGTAGAGGAGTTTAAATTTAGTTCTGCAGTGGATGGGCAGCCAATGCAGCGACTGGCATAATGCAGAGGCGTCTGAATAACGACTGGATAGAAAAATGAGTCTAGCTGCTGCATTTAGTATGGATTGGAGCGGAGCGAGTCTAGTGCGGGGGAGGCCGATGAGTAGCGAGTTGCAGTAGTCAAGCCGGGAGTGGATGAGCGCAACCACGAGCGTCTTTAGCGTGTCCGTGGTTAGGAACGGACGTATTTTAGCAATATTTTTGAGGTGCATGTGGCATGTTTGGGCCAGAGATTGGATATGGGGGGCAAAGGAGAGGTCAGAGTCCAGTGTGACCCCAAGGCATCGGGCATGCCGTCGGGGGGTTATGATGGTGCCAGACACTGGAATGGAGATGTTGAGGGGAGGTCGGTTAGAAGGTGGAAAGACAAGGAGGTCAGTTTTAGAGAGGTTTAGTTTGAGAAAAAGGGAGGACATAGTGTTAGAGACAGCGGACAGACAGTCGGTGATATTTTGGAGGAATGGTCCAGAGATCTCACGGGAGGAGGTGTATAGTTGGGTGTCGTCAGCATAGAGATGGTATTGGAGGCCGAATCTGTGGATGGTCTGTCCAATTGGGGCAGTATAGATAGAGAAAAGAAGGGGACCAAGGACTGAGCCCTGGGGTACCCCGACAGCGAGAGGAAGTGGAGCAGAGATAGAACCAGCAAAGGAAACACTGAAAGAGCGGTCAGAGAGGTAGGAGGAGAACCAGGAGAGAGCAGTATCCTTTAGACCAATAGAGCGGAGCATAGTGAGAAGGAGATTATGGTCGACAGTGTCAAATGCAGCAGACAGGTCAAGGAGGATTAGTAGAGAGTAATCACCTCTCGACTTTGCAGTCATCAGGTCATTTGTTACTTTTGTAAGGGCAGTTTCGGTCGAGTGTAGAGAGCGGAAACCAGACTGGAGGGGATCAAGGAGTGAGTTGTCAGAGAGAAAGCGAGTAAGCCGGGAGTAGACCAGGCGTTCCAGTAATTTGGAGATAAAGGGGAGGTTTGAGACGGGTCGGTAGTTAGCAGCATTAGTCGGGTCCAAGGTTGGTTTTTTAAGCAGAGGGGATATAATGGAGTGTTTGAATGAGGAGGGAAAAGTGCCAGAGGTTAGGGAGAGGTTGCAGATTGTGGTAAGGTGAGTAATGAGAGCTGGGGAAAGGGAGCGGAGGAGGTGAGAGGGGAGAGGGTCGCTGGCGCAGGTGGTAGGGCGGGCAGTGGAAAGGAGCCTGGAGACTTCTTCCTCTGTCGTTGGTTCTAGCGTAGATAGTGAGTAGGTGCTGGATGCAGTGCTGATGAAGCTGGGATCAGGGCTAACCATGCAGCTTTCAGAGATTTCTTTTCGAATGTGGTCGATTTTTTCTTTGAAATACGCAGCTAGTTCTCCAGCAGTCAGGTCTGTCACAGGGGCCTGTTCCTTGGGGCTGAGGAGGGAGTGAAAGGTCTCAAAGAGTTGTTTGGGGTTGTGGGATAGTGAGGAGACAAGGGAGGTGAAGTAAACTTGTTTGGCATGGTGAAGGGCTAGGTTATACATTTTAAGCATGAATTTGAAGTGGAGGAAGTCTGCTGGCAGCTTTGACTTTCTCCACAGCCGCTCGGCGCACCTAGAGCACCGCCGGATGAAGCGTGTTTGGGACGTGAGCCAGGGTTGCCGTGGTCTGCGTTTGACAGCTCGCGTCACGGGCGGTGCCACTTCATCCAGGGCACGGCTGAGGGTGGTGTGGTAGTATTCGGCTGCCAGGTTAGGGCAGGGGAGGCGAGAGATGGGCGATAGGGAGGACTGAATAGCTTCGGCAAACTGTTTAGTGCGGACAGACTGGAGGTTCCTAGAGGTGCGATAGATAGGAGGGTCAGGAGAGATGCTAGGGTGCCTGATGGAGAAAGAGAGAAGGTTGTGATCCGAGAGTGGAAGTGGGGAGTTAGTAAAGTGAGAAGCAGAGCAGAGACGGAGGAAAACTAAATCGAGAGTGTTACCATCTCTATGAGTGGGGGAGTCGGAGATTAGCGATAGGCCAAGGGAGGAGGTAAGTGTTAAGAGCCGGAAGGCAGATGAGGAGCTAGAGTCGTTAGTAGGAATGTTGAAATCACCAAGGATGAGGGTTGGGATTTCACAGGATAGGAAGTGGGGGAGCCAGGCAGCAAAGTGGTCTAGGAACAGGCGGGTAGGACCTGGGGGGCGGTAAATAACTGCGACACGCAGCGGCAGTGGGCGGAAGAGTCGCAGGGTGTGGACTTCGAAGGAGTGAAAGGTAAGCGAGGGAGCTGAGGGAATGACCTGGAAGGTACAGTTTGGGGAGAGGATGATGCCTACTCCTCCACCGCGTCTGTCATCCGATCTGGGGGTGTGGGAGAACTGCAGGCCATCATAGGACAATGCAGCGGGGGAGGTGGAATCGGACTGCTGTATCCAAGTTTCCGTGAGGGCGAGCAAGTTCAAGCGTTTAGTGGTGAAAAGGTCATGGATAGTTGGGAGTTTGTTACACGCAGATTGTGAGTTCCATAGGGCACATTTGAATGGGGGAGGGGGGGCATTTTGGTAGAGAACAGTACGGGGTGGGCCTGGGTTGGGGGAGATGTCCCCTGCAGCTAGGAGTAGCAGAGTAGCAAGGGTGAGCACATGGCTAGGGGATTTATGTGGGTGTCTGAGGCGTTTCTCTGCAGTATTGGGGGGTTGGAGGCGTCTTAGGAAGTTGAACAGTGCATGGGAGCCATACATAGGTGAGGAGAGGAGGGAAGGGCTGATGTGGATGGAGTGTGTTGGGGCTGGGCGTTGGAAGAAAGTGTGAAGGCTTGAAAAGAGGATGGTGAAGGAGATCAGTGCTAAGAGGAGAGTATTTCCCTCCAGGCTTTGGGCAGTTGTGCATGTTACCTGTCTCCTGCACTGTCCAACTGCGCTGTATAACTGCATCATTCAACAGCATCAACACTTGTTGCTGGACACTTAGTGCTGGACACATCAGGGGAGGCATGGAGGGTAGAACTGACTTTAAAGTTCTGGCTATAGGACTTCAGCTGGGAGGGGCTTGTTACATTTCACTAGTCAACCAGCTGACCTGACCCACCTTTAGATGGCTAAGGAACAAGATGGGGGGGGGCTTTATTGCCCTCTTACAAAAACAAACTGTGTCCAGCAACACTAAGATGAGACAGGGAGAAAACTATTTGGGGGAGGTGATGAGGAAAATACATATAGTACAAAGAGAGTCCATTCAATTTATATGAAGCAATGGGACATACCATTGCGCACAGATTATGACAAATTTAAAGGTAACACAGCAGAGTCAGTGGAAGGAAGGCGGAGCAGTCAAATTCAGATGGAGTAGAGCAATGGATGAGTGAAACATACCATTGCGCACAGATTATGACAAATTTAAAGGTAACACAGCAGAGTCAGTGGAAGGAAGGCGGAGCAGTCAAATTCAGATGGAGTAGAGCAATGGATGAGTGAAACATACCATTGCGCACAGATTATGACAAATTTAAAGGTAACACAGCAGAGTCAGTGGAAGGAAGGCGGAGCAGTCAAATTCAGATGGAGTAGAGCAATGGATGAGTGAAACATACCATTGCGCACAGATTATGACAAATTTAAAGGTAACACAGCAGAGTCAGTGGAAGGAAGGCGGAGCAGTCAAAAGGAGCCTTTGACTGTGATGTGTTTTGTATGTTTTGCCTGTGATGTGTTTTGTATGTTTTGCCTGTGATGTGTTTTGTATGTTTTGCCTGTGATGTGTTTTGTGTGTTTTGCCTGTGACGTGTTTTGTGTGTTTTGCCTCTGATGTGTTTTGTATGTTTTGCCTGTGATGTGTTTTTTGTATGTTTTGCCTGTGATGTGTTTTGTATGTTTTGCCTGTGATGTGTTTTGTGTGTTTTGCCTGTGATGTGTTTTGTGTGTTTTGCCTGTGATTTGTTTTGTGTGTTTTGTCTGTTATGTGTTTTGTGTGTTTTGCCTGTGACGTGTTTTGTGTGTTTTGCCTGTGATGCGTTTTGTATGTTTTGCCTGTGATGCGTTTTGTATGTTTTGCCTCTGATGTGTTTTGTATGTTTTGCCTGTGACGTGTTTTGTGTGTTTTGCCTGTGATGTGTTTTGTGTGTTTTGCCTGTGACGTGTTTTGTATGTTTTGCCTCTGATGTGTTTTGTATGTTTTGCCTCTGATGTGTTTTGTATGTTTTGCCTGTGACGTGTTTTGTGTGTTTTGCCTGTGATGTGTTTTGTATGTTTTGCCTGTGATGTGTTTTGTGTGTTTTGCCTGTGACGTGTTTTGTATGTTTTGCCTGTGATGTGTTTTGTATGCTTTGCCTCTGATGTGTTTTGTATGTTTTGCCTGTGACGTGTTTTGTGTGTTTTGCCTGTGATGTGTTTTGTATGTTTTGCCTGTGATGTGTTTTGTATGTTTTGCCTGTGACGTGTTTTGTGTGTTTTGCCTGTGATGTGTTTTGTATGTTTTGCCTGTGATGTGTTTTGTATGTTTTGCCTGTGATGTGTTTTGTGTGTTTTGCCTGTGACGTGTTTTGTATGTTTTGCCTCTGACGTGTTTTGTATGTTTTGCCTCTGATGTGTTTTGTATGTTTTGCCTGTGACGTGTTTTGTGTGTTTTGCCTGTGATGTGTTTTGTATGTTTTGCCTGTGATGTGTTTTGTATGTTTTGCCTGTGACGTGTTTTGTGTGTTTTGCCTTTGATGTGTTTTGTATGTTTTGCCTCTGATGTGTTTTGTGTGTTTTGCCTGTGACGTGTTTTGTATGTTTTGCCTCTGACGTGTTTTGTATGTTTTGCCTCTGATGTGTTTTGTATGTTTTGCCTGTGACGTGTTTTGTGTGTTTTGCCTGTGATGTGTTTTGTATGTTTTGCCTGTGATGTGTTTTGTATGTTTTGCCTGTGACGTGTTTTGTTTTTTTGCCTTTGATGTGTTTTGTATGTTTTGCCTCTGATGTGTTTTGTGTGTTTTGCCTGTGATGTGTTTTGTATGTTTTGCCTGTGACGTGTTTTGTGTGTTTTGCCTCTGATGTGTTTTGTGTGTTTTGCCTGTGACGTGTTTTGTGTGTTTTGCCTGTGATGTGTTTTGTCTGTGACGTGTTTTGTATGTTTTGCCTGTGATGTGTTTTGTGTGTTTTGCTGGCATTTCTGTGATTAATTGAATTATTCATTTTGCAGATTACAATTCTAATCACTATCATGTCACTATTCCTGGGATGCGGAGCTGGAATATGGAACACTTTGTACAGTGAGCGGCACTACTACCTCCCCCCCAGTCCTGTGTCGTCCGCTCTTCTGGGTTTCTACTTGTTTTGGGGATACTTTTCTATGTTCTGCTCACTTATCCCCTTTTTTCTTTATGTCTCGTAAGTAGCACACTTATGCTCAGTCGCTCTCTGTTATGTATGACCAGCTGGTTACCCGTTACGTCATCCGTGTGAAATTTGTATTTTTTATCTAATCTGTGTTTTGCTGGGATTTTCTTTAAAATCTCAATCCATGTTAATGTGTCTTTCATTTAAGTTTTAATCCGGGGCAACGTGGGGTATCCCTGCTAGCTTGATAATCACATACGTGCGGCAACAGTGTCTGCCCATTTGTGTAGGCATAGCTAATGATGTGCACTCCTTCCCCTCCACCTCGCTGCGGCACCGGAGCGGAGGTGCGCCTGTACATGACCAAATAGACCCGTCTTGTCATGCTCCCTTGAGAACTCTATAGATTTTCGGGATAAGACGTGGCCGATGTCCTTCCTTAAGCTATCGCCCTGACGACTCTCGTCATAATCGCTTCAGCGGTTAGAAGTGGAAGGACAAACAGACAGACTGACAGCCGGAGTTACTGCATCTGTTACTGCGGCATTTATAACATTAGTGTGGATTTGTTGCACTCTGTAGCACTGAGGCTGAACGCCTTCTTCTTCATGTCATCATGACTCCCCCTTATATTACAGCCTGGAGCTCCTCTACACGGCTCACAACTACTTTATCAAACAAGACTTAGAAATGTACGACTCGGAGACCGACTCCCCAGCCCAAGCAAAAGGCAATAGTCTCTGTGATCTCCTGGGAGAAATAGACTATGTCTTCACAGACAAGACCGGCACCCTAACCCAGAATGTCATGACCTTCAGGAAATGTTGCATCGGAGGAAGGATATTTGGTATGCTCTCCTTTACCCCATGCTTATGACCTGGGCATAGTATCTTATGGCCGAGATGACTGTAGTCTTTATAACTGTCTGCTTTCATTTTATATTGTAGGTACAACATCCATTGAAGAAGGCAAAGATCAGGTATAAACACCAAATAAGGTGGAAACGTTGTGCATCTAGAGGCAGCTGTAGGGCTCATGTCCACCACCGTGTTTTCACCGCATATTACTCTTGTGTTGCACGGACATATGCTACATGGTGAATGGAGTCATTGAAAGTCAATAGATACATAGGAGTGTGAAGGGCTGAGCGAGAGGCAAGCGATTCTCAACAATGATCTGTTACTATGTCTAAACAGGCTGCATGAGCGCCACCAACTGCAAACAAGAACTGTAACACCGGTGGGGTGGGGGTGGGGTGGCGGAGCCTGACCATGGAGTGTGATGGCAGCTTGAGGAGAGAGCTCCATCACAGTGGCACTCTTAGGACCACAGCAGCGGCAAAAAAGAACATAAGATGGGGAAAATGGGCAGAGAGAAGGGGGGTGAGCACCTGGGAACCCCTCACCCAGCCAGAGGGCAATCTCATATGCAGAGGTTCTTGAAAGAGCCGAGCGCTTGTTCTCCCCATGCAGCCGGCAAGATGGTGCCGAGCCAGGAAGCTGCAGCAGCTCATAACACAGAGCGGTTTTAGGAAGTGTCAACTGATGGAGAAGATGGTGAGCAAATCTCTGAGGCTTTCATGAGGGAGCTGATCTCCAGAGCATTGCACAATGTAATGTCAGACTTGGCAGAAATTAAGGAAGAGGTTAGACATATGAGGAGACAGGTGGAAATTTGTTGAGTCTTCCATGATTGGCGACCCCGGAAGGCTGACAGGTGGCGGGAAGCTCCAAGTCACCTAGAAGTAAGAAGAAGAAAAGTAAAGTTCCCCTTCGTGTGGGAGGCTCATAAAGCATTTGTAGAGGTTTGCTGATCTCCTTGGGTTCTAGAGTTAAGTAGCAGCAACAAAGAAAAATGGACAATCGATTATCCCAAATAGCGAAACTAGAGCAGGCAGTGAAACTCTCCCAGTCGAAGGACAACTTAGAAGAATTGACATCATTGAGACATGACCTTCGCTGCTGCCTGGAGTTCAAATTTAATAAGAAGCACCTATTCCTTAAGCATACAGTATATGCCCATGGCAATCGAGGGAACAAGTTTATGTCCGCCTTATTTAAAAAAGCCCATACTAAAAACTTTATTAAATTGATTAAAACACAATCTGGTAAATCTGTTTCCTCAACCCCGGAGATAGCTAGGGAATTCCAACAATTCTATTCGCAACTATATAACCTCAGGGAACAAGATGCACATTTAGGGCTTTTACCAAGTAGCGTTTGGAAATGGGACTCAGCAACGGGGTCCACTGTCGCCCTTTTTATTCTAGCGATGAAACCTTTCCTCCAGAGGGTGAGGCTGGACCCAGACATTAACAGCTTAAGTCTCGGATCTCATATTTTATCCTCTGCTGTCTGCAGATGATATCATGTTTGTGGTATCTGAACCAGAGACAGGTATTCCTAGACTCGCCTCGCTTCTGGAAGAATTTGGGGTCATCTCGAACTTTAAAGTGAATTTTTCCAAATCCACGATCCTAAATGTTTCTATCCCCGAGATCCGCTGTAGCCGGATACATCAATAGACTATTTGGGTATTAAGCTCACCAAACAAGCAGAAGACCTTTATTCATTCAAATTTCAGCCCTTAAAACCCATTTTAGGAGCCTGCTTCGATCTTATGATTTACCCTTTAAAATAGTCTTTTAGCCAAACCAGGAAATAAAGTCTTATGTACTTCCTTCAATCTATATATATATATATAGACGAAAGCCCTCACTGACTGACTCACTGACTGACTCACTGACTGACTCACTGACTGACTGACTGACTGACTGACTCACTGACTCACTGACTGACTCACTGACTGACTCTCCACTAATTCTCCAACTTCCCGATGTCGTAGAAGCATGAAATTTGGCACGAGCATTGATTATGTCCAAAATAGGAAAAGTAAAGAGGTCCTAACTCAATTATTCAATTCTAAGCGCAAAAGAATTAGTGTCCAAATTTTACATACGGAATCTAATTCTATCACTTCCCGGTGTCATAGAAACTTGAAATTTGGCCCGAGCATTGATTATGTCATAAATAGGAAAAGCTAATGGGTCCCAACTCGATTATTCAATTCTAAGCACAAAAGCATTAGCGTCCAAATTTTACATATGTAATCTAATTCTCTCACTTCCCGATGTCATTTTATATAAAGGAAATGTCGCATGGTTACCTCCACGTGGTGTTTCTTGGGTAACGCAGAGAACTATGCAAAATGGTGAACATATTTTTTTCCCGGTATCTCTAAAGTAACCACGACTTCAGAAGATTTTCTGTGTGAACACCAGATAAACACCAGTACCAAATTAACTCGGGCGAAGCCGGGTATATCAGCTAGTCCTATATAAACTCCATATGCTCCCAATTCACCTGCTTAAGAATTTCTTTATGACCCTACATATGGTGTTCCCGGGATATGTCTGGAGGCAGAGGAGACCATGCTTGGCTTATAGTCTAATGATAAGTTGGTGCTCAGAAGGGGTGATTGATTTGCTTTGCGTCCACGACTTTTATCAAGCTGGATGCAATTGACTCATCCCACCAGGATTCCGCTATTGTACTTTTTAGTGGCGGATTCATATGGAGATACCCTTCTGGGAGGACCTTTGGTTCCCAGTTAAGATCAAATATAGATCCAGCAAGTTTAATTCACTAATGAGGGGCTCGTGCGAGACTTGGGATGGACTTTGTGATTCTTTAGCTCCCAGGCCCTGCCTGATTAAGCCACTGCAAGCTTTCTATAAATTAATGGAGATTCCCGATGACCTCGCAGTAGCGAGTATTTGAAGATGATTATTAGGAGTAGTGGTAGGAGAGTTACAAGCTCCTCTATCTCATGGGAGAAGGAACTGAATATATCCCTTTCCTCTGATGATTCGAAAATAATTTTGAGAACCACCTACAGATTTTCCCCATGTATTCTTTTACAGGAGAGTCACTACAAACTTTTAGTGTGGTGGTATAAAACCCCACAATGGCTCTATGCCTATATGCTCTATGGCCCCCCATGATAGGTGCTGGAGATGTGATGCAGCAGTAGGATCCTATATGCATATCTGGTGGGATGGCTCGATTATTGCCATTTTTTGGAGGGATGTGGACAAGGTCATGAGGAGCCTTGCCCCAGGTCTGTCTATTACAGTGGATATGATTTTCCTCTGGAGGCCCTCCTCCAGATTTCACCCCTTGAAAAACAGGTTGATTGCTCTTTTGATAGATACAGCAAAGGCCTAGATCCCTCTATTTTGGCTTCAAAAAACTCCTCCCTCCCTAGCCCAATGGAGAGAGAAGGTGGACCTAATTTATAATTTAGAGGAACTCTCGAGTTGGTCAAAAAATTCACACAATAGATTTATGCAGATTTGGAACCCCCGGTGAACACTGGATCAGAGACCATAGTTGATTCAGTTGCTAGTCACAATATGTGGTGTAGATGTGGAGCTCTATACCCGGTGTCTTGTGTTTCATTGCATTCTTTCTACAATAATTGGTTGTTGCGGCCTCGGACTTGGACGTTGGCGACTCTGGTGGTCCTCACTGAGAGTGAGACGGAAGCTGAATGCTTTCAGGTTAGAATTTACCCTGTTCTTCGCCCCCCGCCCCCCTCCATTTTTCTTTCTTTCTTACAATGTGAAGTAATCTGCGGGCTTAGACGAGTCTTCCACAATATTTCTCACTATAGCACTATTTCTGCTATTTTCAGTTTCACACCAAAGTCCATACATCAGCAGTTAAATGTAGAGATAATTGTTGGTCACAGCTGATACAATGCTGACACGATCTGTTCCAACTGGTGATTGTGTGAGGGGCGGGGCTTCACCCAGGTTCAAGGCTTCATCATTGGTCAACTGCACATCCGTCAGAGCAGCCAGTTCCCGATGCAACCAGGTGTATGCCAGGCGGACATGAGTGAGGAGGAGCGATAATCATTGCTCAAACACATAAAATATATCTTCATACAGTATATTCATCTGTTTAAGTTGTGACACACCAGATAGCATTAAAGGGGTTGTCCCGCGCCGAAACGGGTTTTTTTTTTTTTTAACCCCCCCCCCCCCCCCCCCCGTTCGGCGCGAGACAACCCCGATGCAGGGGTTAAAAAAACAAACCGCTCAGCGCTTACCTGAATCCCGGCGGTCCGGCGTCTTCATACTTACCTGCTGAAGATGGCCGCCGGGGTCTGCTCCCTCCGTGGACCGCAGCTCTTCTGTGTGGTGTCGGGCGACAATGGAGGAGAGTAATCCAATGCAAGTTCAAAGTATTATAACCCGAGGGAGGGGATTTATATAGTTTTATCTCCTATATGATTTTGCTATTACGCTGCTGTTATTTATTGTGTATTCTTTCAGGATTGGTCTATTTTCAGCATTTTTAAGTTTGTGCAGTAAGATGTCTTATATTGTCAATGGACAACTTTAAAATATCTTCTTCTACAGGAAGTCAGCTTCGCTTGGAATAAGTCCGCAGACCCATCCTTCCGCTTCTATGACCAGTCCTTGTGTGAAGAAATCTGTGGCAGCCAAGATCCGTTGTTGCATGATTTCTTTAGGGCCATAGCTCTGTGCCATACAGTTATGGTAGATAATAATGAAGGTATGTCGTTATGCTCTTAGAAGCTTATCTTACCACCAATTCGAATTCAGAGATTAACCTCCTATATTTTTAGTATGTGTTATCTGTGTTTAGTCACATTCATACCAGCATATTACTAATAGAAAAATTGGACTGGAAGATTGAAGGTCCCTCGTTAAATGAAGAAAGAAAAAAAGTTTTGTAAAATAAAATCAGAGTAGTAATCCGTGTTGGCCAGAATGCGTTTAACGCGAGGGTCACGGGAAAGGCAGCCTAACATGAAGTCAGCCATGTGTGCCAGGGTACCTGTACGCAACACATTGCTGTCCTCACTAAAAAGATGACTTTCAGGATCCTCCTCCTCTTCAGCCTATGCACGCTGAACAGATGAGAGGCAAGCAGCATGGGTACCCTCTGCAGTGTGGCCAGCTGTCTCTTCCCTCTCCTCCTCTTCCTCCTCCCCCTCCCTCTCCTCCTCCAAAACGTGCTGAGATATAGACATGAGGGTGGTCTGGCTATCAAGCGACATACTGTCATCCCCCACCTCCTGTTCCAACCGCAAAGCGTTGCCTTTATGCTTAGCAGCGAACTTCTCAGCAGGCAAAGCAGCGGAATGGCAACGCTAATGATGGCCGCATCATCGCTCACCATCTGGGTAGACTCCTCAAAGTTTCCGAGGACCTGGCAGATATCTGCTATCCATGCCCACTTCTCAGTAAAGAATTGCAGAGGCTGACTACCACTCCGCCGCCCATGTTGCAGCTGGTATTCCACTATTGCTGTACGCTGCTCGTACAGCCTGGCCAACGTGTGCAGCGTAGAATTCCAGCGTGTGGGCACGTTGCACAGCAGTCAGTGCTCTGGCAGCTGAAACCGACACTGCAGGGTCCTCAGGGTGGCAGCATCCGCGGTGGACTTGTGGACTTGTGGAAATGTGCGAAGACACGGCACACCTTGCCGAGCAGGTCACACAAGTGGGGGTAGTTTTTCAGAAACCGCTGAATCGCCAGATTGAAGACGTGGGCAAGGCATGGCACGTGTGTGAGGCTGCCGAGCTGCAGAGCCGCCACCAGGTTACGGCCGTTGTCACACACGACCATGCCCGGTTGGAGGCTCAGCAGTGAAAGCCAGAGGTCTGTCTGCTTTGTCAGACCCTGCAACAGATCGGGGGCCATGTGCCTCTTGTCACCTAAGCTGATTAGTTTCAGCACGGCTTGCTGACGCTTGCCCACTGCTGTGCTACCGACTGCTGGCGACGTGCTCACACTTCTTAATTGAGAGGTAGAGGTGGCGGAGGAGGAGAAGGGGGAGGGTTTAGAGGAGGTGGCATAAAACGCCGCAGATACCCGCACCAATGTAGGAGCCGCTATTCTGGGTGTGGGTAGGACGTGAGCGGTCCCAGGCTCTGACTCAGTCCCAGCCTTCACCAAATTCACCCAATGTACCGTCAGGGAGATATAGTGGCCCTGCCCGCCAGTGCTTGCCCATGTGTCCATGGTTAAGTGGACCTTCCCAGTAACTGCGTTGGTGAGGGCACGATTTATGTTGCGGGAGACGTGCTGGTGTAGGGTGGGGACAGCACACCAGGAAAAATAGTGGCGACGAGGGACTGAGTAGTGCCTCCGTTTCCACAAGCCTGTATGGCAGCATCTCCAGGCTGATTCATTTGGAAATGTGCACGTTTAAAGCTTGTGCTTGCAGGTGGGTGCCGGCGTATTTGCGCTTTCGCTCCAGCGCTTGTGTTAGCGACAGCTGAACGCTGCACTGAGAGACATTGCTGGATGGAGTGGAGGACAGTGGAGGTGAGGGTGTGTCTGCGTCCTGGAAGGGGGGATTGGATCTGTGTGCCAGGTTGTGGCACAGGGGAAGAGGCAGTGGTGTGACCTGGAGGCAGTGAATGGCCTTCGTCCCACCTTCTGGGGTGCTTGGCCATCATATGCCTGCGCATGCTAGTGGTGGTGAGGCTGGTAGTGGTGGCTCCCCAGCTGATGTTGGTGCGACACAGGTTGCTCACCACTGTTCGTTGGTCGTCCGCGCTCTCACAAAAAAACATCCACACCTTTGAACACCTGCACGAAGGCTTGCCACGAGGGGGTGCTTTGGGAAACAGTTGGGGGATTCTTCGCTCTGGCCCTGCCTCTACCCCTGGCCACTCCACTCCCTCTTTCAACCTGTCCTGCTGCTGCACTTGCTTCCCCTTCTGAAGCCCTGTCCTCAGTAGGCTTAGCAAGCCAGGTGGGATCAGTCACCTCATCATCCAGAAGCTCTTCCTCCAAATCCTCTGTGCGCTCCTCCCTCGGACTTACTGCCCTTACTACTACCTCACTGACAGACAACTGTGTCTCATCATCCTCATCCACAAAAAGCTCTCGAGACAGTTGCCGGAAGTCCCCAGTCTCATCACCCGAACTCCGGGAACTTTCCAAAGGTTGGGCATCGGTCACGACAAACTCCTCAAGTGAGAGAGGAACCATTTTTTCCCACTCATGGCAGGGACCCGAGAACAGTTCCTGGGAGTCTGTCTGCTCAGAATATGTTATTTTCATGGAGTGAGGAGGCTGATGGGAAGGAGGAGCAGCAGCCATAGGATTCAGAGTTGCAGTCCCTAGGCTGGGAGTAGTGGACTGCGTAGAAGACTGGGTGGTCGATACATTGCTGGACGCGTTTTCTGCCATCCACGACAGGACCTGCTCGCACTGCTCTGTTTGTAATAAAGGTCTACCACGCGGACCCGCAAATTGGGATATGAAGCTGGGGACCCCAGAAACTTGCCTCTCTCCTAATCCCGTAGCAGCCGGCTGTGATTCACCTGGACCAGGAACTGGGCCTGTGCCCACACCCTCACTTGGACGTCCCCGTCCACATCCACGTCCTAGACCCTTACCCCTATTCCTTATCATGGTGGATTAAGAATAGAGCAGGGCCCAAATAAATTACCTCACTGTACAGCGCTGATAAGTGGGCCTTAATTCACCGCACACAGAGACTTGTAGATAGCGGAGGCTCTATGCTGTGACTTGAAAAGAGTAACCCGCTGTCTTGCGCTGATACCTAGGGGTAATTTACTGCTCGCAGAGACTTGTAGATAAGAGAGGCTGTATGGCGGGGGAGAAGACTCTAAAGCCAGTGGATAGTGCTGGTAACTGCGGCGATCTCAACCCCACCAAGGAAAGGGTATTGTGAGACGCTCTGCACAGCGGCAGAGCTGAAATAGTTTGGTGTTAAACTACCTCGGTGTAATGCACTGCAGGCTGAGAACGCTATTACTGAAAGGCTGGGAACAGGCCTAGATGTGTAATACAAAAATTGGTGCACTACTGCTCCCAGCCAACCACAACTATAATGCACACTGTGAGATGTAGCCCTAAGAAGGACCGTTGGGGTTCTTGCACAGAGGATCAGGAGTCCTGTAAAACTTTCCCTATATAGGCAGCTCTGTCCCTAAACTCTGCGTAATACACTGCAGACTGAGAACGCTATAGCTGAAATGGCCTGCACAGCCCGAGATGCTTAAAAAAAAAAATGGTGCACTACTGCTCCCAGCCAGCCACAACAGTAATGCACACGATGAGGAGTAGCCCTAAGAAGGACCGTTAGGGTTCTTGAAGACAGGACCTACTCTAACACTTTCCCTATATCAGCAGCAGCACTTTCCCTAACCTCTGCCAGCGTGCGTCTGAGGCGAGCAGCGGGTGGGACCAGTTTAAGTACTCGGCGGTCACCTGATCGGCCCAGCCACTCACTACTGTGGGGTGGGATAGGGTTGGCACGTCACAGCAGGAAGTGGTAATGCCTTCCCTGCATGTCTATTGGCTAGAAAATGACGCTAAACATGCGGGGAAGGAAATTGAATTGATTCGAGTACCGCGTGGTGTTCGACTCGAGTAACGAGCATCTCGAGTACCCCAATTCTCGAACGAGCATCAAGCTTCGATCATCTCTATTTTTTACCCCTAAATCTTTATTTTTAATTTTTACAAAAGTTTATGCATATTTCAATTTTGTAAACACAAAGTGAACTATTAGCATACAATGTATATAATCATGTGAAAAGCGTTAATATGGGCTTGTTTAGACACAATCAGAAGTAGATAGAAGAGCCCACCTCTGAGACAGCAGACGGCCATCAGTAATCAAGCAAAACCATAAATACTAATGTGATCAAATTGGGACCATTTAGTGCATGTAGAGAGGAACTCCTCTTTGGTGCCATTCTCCCAGGCTCGTACGTACTTTAGCTATTCCTTCTGCGTATGCGTGTGTTGTGTGAATAGCAAACGGGACTAACGGGCAGACATCAAACAATGACTGACAAACACCAAAGCACTTACCTAAAATACCAATAGGAATAGCTAAAGTATCTACAAGGTATTGGTTCGTATTTTGGCCAAGATACTTAAGCTCATGAGCCACGACAAGGGTCCTCATTGTCTGGTGAGTCCCTACTCGAACAAAACAACTACCCAGGGAGTCCTGCCTACGAGCGAGGGGCCTAGGGGCCTGGCACGCTATAGATGGTAAACGGCATACAAATAGAACATGACACTGTTCACACCAACAGATGAGGGAATCCCATCCAGAACCTCATGCATGCAGCAATAACAGTTAGGTCATTATGTGCTGCAGTATGTGCGCTGGAAAAACAGGACACCCCACCTCCCCCCAAAATGGCGGAATTGCAGCTTTTTTTAAATTCTAACTCCACTTAGAAAGTTTTAAAAGCTTTTCAGTACATTATATGGTACATTAAAAAAACAACCTGTACTACAAAAAACAACCCACAGATAGCGATGTCATTAGATATGATCTTTTTATTTTTTTATGAAAGTAGGCAGGAAAAACTCGAAATGATTAGGAAAAAAATGCTCTTAGTCCGTTTCCTACTGAGCGCCATAATTCTGGCACGTACATTGCTGTTTACACAGGTTGATGTGCTACCCAAAGCAGATGATTTTTGGTGCAGCATAAAAGATGCGATCAGGTCTGGTGAATGGGGACTCCTTCATACAGGCAAATGATCGGGTGGACATTTGCCTGTGTAAAAGGTCCTTAACCCTTTCCAATCCACTGTCTCACGTCTGAAGACATTATGATTTAAGGCTGTACAGTTCCGATGTTGGAAGACGTCCGTCGGGGTTCTCTTACTGTATATTGCCAGTCTCTCTGCTGTCGGAGCCTATCCAACGTGTCACCTCATGCAGTACTGGCTTTAGCCAGCAGATAGCGCCGTTATATAACGGCAGAAAAAGAGTAAGCCCCCTAGGAAAACCAGGATATAAATTGGATTGGAAAGGGTTAAAGGGGATGTGTGAGAAAAAGAAAAAAAAATAACAGCCGGCCAGGAGATACAATAATAAAGACTGCATACTCACCAGTCTTTGCTCCTCCGGGACCCAACCGACCAGCTCCCATTGCCTCATCCCCATCCTCCACCACGGACAGTTACTGACAGTCACCTTCCAGGCTCCTGGCATCAGCGCTCACACCCCGGGCGCCATGCTGCAAAGGAGTTCATGACCGTGACACTGCGGCCTCTGACTAGCTGCAGCGCTTACCTAACTTCTGGTGGTGGGGCACGTGGCAGCAGGAGACGGCCAGCTGGATCCTGGGGGGCCGAAGACAGGTCAATATGTGGTCTCTTTTATTTTATCACCTGTCTGGCCATTAAAAGTGGGACTTTTTCTTAATTAATTGGTCATATAGTTGATATCCTTTAATAATGGACATACAATGTATACCTTCTTGGCAGTCCCATCCTGAGGGTTGGGTTTGTACTAAACCTAAGAACAAAATGTCCTTTCTTCTCTCATGACCTAAACCCCTAAATCCTTTCTTCTCATGACCTAAACCCCTAAATCCTGACCTATCTGGTTCATCCTCTGCGCTTCAGACTTGATCTGCATATTTTGTAAGAACATAAGAGATGATTTCTACGTCTGTGTAGCCTTTATTGTCATGATTTCTGCTTCACAAGGACTCTTGGTCTACAAAGCCGCCTCTCCTGATGAAGAAGCCCTAGTGACTGCTGCTAGAAACTTTGGGTATGTTTTCCGGTCCCGCACTCAAGACTCGATTACGGTAATTGAAATGGGTAAAGAGAGAACTTACAGCATTCTGGCCCTTTTGGACTTCGACTCCATTCGCAAACGGATGTCCATTTTAGGTAAATCTATTTATGATTATAATGCTATCACATGGAATAAGTGAATTTTTTACAAAGATTAAAAAAAGGTAGATTCTCCTCAGTATATACACATAGAGGGGAGGTAGATTCTCCTCAGTATATACACATAGAGGTGAGGTAGATTCTCCTCTGTATATACACATAGAGGTGAGGTAGATTCTCCTCAGTATATACACATAGAGGTGAGGTAGATTCTCCTCAGTATATACACATAGAGGGGAGGTAGATTCTCCTCAGTATATACACATAGAGGGGAGGTAGATTCTCCTCAGTATATACACATAGAGGTGAGGTAGATTCTCCTCAGTATATACACATAGAGGTGAGGTAGATTCTCCTCAGTATAGACACATAGAGGTGAGGTAGATACTCCTCAGTATATACACACAGAGGTGAGGTAGATTCTCCTCAGTATATACACATAGGGGTGAGGTAGATTCTCCTTAGTATATAAACGTAGAGGTGAGGTAGATTCTCCTCAGTATATACACACAGAGGGGAGGTAGATTCTCCTCAGTATATACACAGAGGGGAGGTAGATTCTCCTCAGTATATACACATAGAGGTGAGGTAGATTCTCCTCAGTATATACACATAGAGGGGAGGTAGATTCTCCTCAGTATATACACATAGTGGTGAGGTAGATTCTCCTCAGTATATACACATAGAGGGGAGGTAGATTCTCCTCAGTATATACACATAGTGGTGAGGTAGATTCTCCTCAGTATATACACATAGAGGGGAGGTAGTTTCTCCTCAGTATATACACACAGAGGTGAGGTAGATTCTCCTCAGTATATACACATAGAGGTGAGGTAGATTCTCCTCAGTATATACACATAGAGGTGAGGGAGATTCTCCTCAGTATATACACATAGAGGGGAGGTAGATTCTCCTCAGTATATACACATAGAGGTGAGGTAGATTCTCCTCAGTATATACACATAGAGGTGAGGTAGATTCTCCTCAGTATATACACATAGAGGGGAGGTAGATTCTCCTCAGTATATACACATAGAGGTGAGGTAGATTCTCCTCAGTATATACACATAGAGGTGAGGTAGATTCTCCTCAGTATAGACACATAGAGGTGAGGTAGATACTCCTCAGTATATACACACAGAGGTGAGGTAGATTCTCCTCAGTATATACACATAGGGGTGAGGTAGATTCTCCTTAGTATATAAACGTAGAGGTGAGGTAGATTCTCCTCAGTATATACACAGAGGGGAGGTAGATTCTCCTCAGTATATACACATAGAGGTGAGGTAGATTCTCCTCAGTATATACACATAGAGGGGAGGTAGATTCTCCTCAGTATATACACATAGTGGTGAGGTAGATTCTCCTCAGTATATACACATAGAGGGGAGGTAGTTTCTCCTCAGTATATACACACAGAGGTGAGGTAGATTCTCCTCAGTATATACACATAGAGGGGAGGTAGATTCTTCTCAGTATATACACATAGAGGGGAGGTAGATTCTCCTCAGTATATACACATAGAGGTGAGGTAGATTCTCCTCAGTATATACACATAGAGGTGAGGTAGATTCTCTTCAGTATATACACATAGAGGTGAGGGAGATTCTCCTCAGTATATACACATAGAGGGGAGGTAGATTCTCCTCAGTATATACACATAGAGGTGAGGTAGATTCTCCTCAGTATATACACATAGAGGTGAGGTAGATTCTCCTCAGTATATACACATAGAGGGGAGGTAGATTCTCCTCAGTATATACACATAGAGGTGAGGTAGATTCTCCTCAGTATATACACATAGAGGTGAGGTAGATTCTCCTCAGTATAGACACATAGAGGTGAGGTAGATACTCCTCAGTATATACACACAGAGGTGAGGTAGATTCTCCTCAGTATATACACATAGGGGTGAGGTAGATTCTCCTTAGTATATAAACGTAGTGGTGAGGTAGATTCTCCTCAGTATATACACACAGAGGGGAGGTAGATTCTCCTCAGTATATACACAGAGGGGAGGTAGATTCTCCTCAGTATATACACATAGAGGTGAGGTAGATTCTCCTCAGTATATACACATAGAGGGGAGGTAGATTCTCCTCAGTATATACACATAGTGGTGAGGTAGATTCTCCTCAGTATATACACATAGAGGGGAGGTAGTTTCTCCTCAGTATATACACACAGAGGTGAGGTAGATTCTCCTCAGTATATACACATAGAGGGGAGGTAGATTCTTCTCAGTATATACACATAGAGGGGAGGTAGATTCTCCTCAGTATATACACATAGAGGTGAGGTAGATTCTCCTCAGTATATACACATAGAGGTGAGGTAGATTCTCTTCAGTATATACACATAGAGGTGAGGTAGATTCTCTTCAGTATATACACATAGAGGGGAGGTAGATTCTCCTCAGTATATACACATAGAGGTGAGGTAGATTCTCTTCAGTATATACACATAGAGGGGAGGTAGATTCTCTTCAGTATATACACATAGAGGGGAGGTAGATTCTCCTCAGTATATACACATAGAGGGGCGGTAGATTCTCCTCAGTATATACACACAGAGGTGAGGTATATTCTTCTCAGTATATACACATAGAGGTGAGGTAGATTCTGCTCAGTATATACACACAGAGGTGAGGTAGATTCTCCTCAGTATATACACATAGAGGGGAGGTAGATTCTCCTCAGTATATACACATAGAGGTGAGGTAGATTCTCCTCAGTATATACACATAGAGGTGAGGTAGATTCTCCTCAGTATATACACATAGAGGTGAGGGAGATTCTCCTCAGTATATACACATAGAGGTGAGGTAGATTCTCCTCAGTATATACACATAGAGGTGAGGGAGATTCTCCTCAGTATATACACATAGAGGTGAGGGAGATTCTCCCCAGTATACACACATAGAGGTGAGGTAGATTCTCCTCAGTATATACACATAGAGGGGAGGTAGATTCTCCTCAGTATATACACACATAGAGGGGAGGTAGTTTCTCCTCAGTATATACACACAGAGGTGAGGTAGATTCTCCTCAGTATATACACATAGAGGTGAGGTAGATTCTCCTCAGTATATACACATAGAGGTGAGGTAGATTCTCCTCAGTATATACACATAGAGGTGAGGTAGATTCTCCTCAGTATATACACATAGAGGAGAGGTAGATTTTCCTCAGTATATACACATAGAGGGGAGGTAGATTCTCCTCAGTATATACACAGAGGTGAGGTAGATTCTCCTCAGTATATACACATAGAGGTGAGGTAGATTCTCCTCAGTATATACACATAGAGGGGAGGTAGATTTTCCTCAGTATATACACATAGAGGGGAGGTAGATTCTCCTCAGTATATACACACAGAGGTGAGGTAGATTCTCCTCAGTATATACACATAGAGGGGAGGTAGATTCTCCTCAGTATATACACACAGAGGTGAGGTAGATTCTCCTCAGTATATACACCTAGAGGTGAGGTAGATTCTCCTCGGTATATACACATAGAGGTGAGGTAGATTCTCTTCAGTATATACACAGAGAGGTGAGGTAGATTCTCCTCAGTATATACACATAGAGGGGAGGTAGATTCTCCTCAGTATATACACATAGAGGGGAGGTAGATTCTCCTCAGTATATACACATAGAGGGGAGGTAGATTCTCCTCAGTATATACACATAGAAGGGAGGTAGATTCTCCTCAGTATATACACATAGAGGTGAGGTAGATTCTCCTCAGTATATACACATAGAGGGGAGGTAGATTCTCCTCAGTATATACACATAGAGGTGAGGTAGATTCTCCTCAGTATATACACATAGAGGTGAGGTAGATTCTCCTCAGTATACAAACATTTCCCAAGGCTTTATCATTTCTGAGCTATCTCATATATTGCGGATTTTCAATTTTTCGCGCTCAGAATTGTATATTGAAGTTGCGAGCTCTTTACCTTTCCTATTAGAATGGTTGTGGCAAATTTTAAGTTTGTACAACACCAGGAATTTACATTACATAGGGGTGCACTTACTTGTGCACTTGGCATTGAATAATCCAGTTGTGACCCCTTTACTTTTCCTATGTAGGACCTAAAGAATGGTCCTGCCAAATCTTCAAGTTTGTATGACCCCAGGAAGTTTCATTACATAGGGGTGCACTTACTTTTGCAATTAGCATTGATAATTGAGTTGTGACCCCTTTACTTTTTGTATTTGGGACCTAAGGAATGGTTGTGCCAAATTTCACGTTCATACGACACTGGGAAGCTAGAGAATCAGTGGCAAGTCAGTCAGTCAGTGAGGGCTTTCGCCTTTATATATACAGATGACAGAAACATCTCCTCCTCTTTTTGCTCTAATTTTGTATTAACTGTTTGTGATATTTTTCAGTACAAAATGAAGAGGGAAAGATAAAGCTGTATACCAAAGGAGCAGATTGTGTCATCTTACAGCGCTTGGACCCCAGCTGTCATACAGAAACTTTTATAGACGTGTTGGATGTAAGTTTTCTTTAGCGGTCTACCAGCCTCGGAGGGCCGCATGACCTTATTCACACCTTTCTTCCCCACACATCACTGTACACGACTCCAGTCTCAGTCCGGAGCTCGTTGTCTAATTTCTCTTCTGTCCATGCCCACCAATCACCACACAGAAATATGCAATGAAAAAACTCCTCCTGCGGCCACAGAGATGGAGATAAAAAGGGGTTGGAACTCCCCAGGTATTTGTACCACACTTCATCCAACTAGGAAGTGAACACAGGTGTCCCTTGGACAAAAAAGGTTGGTCCTCTTCCCTCAAGAACCAGCAGCCTCGGTCAACAAGCAAACCCACATACCTTATACTAATGACTAGAAAAAACGGAGACGGGGCTGGAGGAAGAACCGCTATAATAATGGTCAATGTGATACGGTGATGAATAGTGATGGGAATCTGTACTTACTAAGAGGGGTTACGTTCTCAACCCCCAGACGTCCAGGAGAGCCTGTAGAATAATAGAGGGTGAAGGTCTTTGAACCATCGTATAGGACCTTTATTAAACTCTTAGTGACCATCCATGCGCCTTTTTACAGCAGTCAGTAAGGTTCCTTCTTATGATGCATACTCCTTTTTATATTGCTGCTACAGAAGCCGAGATGGAGCTTACCTGTCTGATGATGGCTGATAGAAGTCAACAGAGCTTTTACAGAACATGGGGAGGCTGCCAGAAAAGGGCTCTGATTGGCTGCGTAGCCCCATGTAACACAGTGAGGAAGGGCTAGCAGCCATTTTAGGACTGGGACACAGCCTTGTTTAATGTAAAGCAGCAGAAGGATGCAGCAGCCAGTTGAAGTGGCGAAGTGTCTCCCCCTCTGAGTCCCGCGCCGGGTCTCCCCCTCTGAGTCCCGCGCCGGGTCTCCCCCTCTGAGTCCCGCGCCGGGTCTCCCCCTCTGAGTCCCGCGCCGGGTCTCCCCCTCTGAGTCCCGCGCCGGGTCTCCCCCTCTGAGTCCCGCGCCGGGTCTCCCCCTCTGAGTCCCGCGCCGGGTCTCCCCCTCTGAGTCCCGCGCCGGGCCTCCCCCTCTGAGTCCCGCGCCGGGCCTCCCCCTCTGAGTCCCGCGCCGGGCCTGCCCCTCTGAGTCCCGCGCCGGGCCTGCCCCTCTGAGTCCCGCGCCGGGCCTCCCCCTCTGAGTCCCGCGCCGGGCCTCCCCCTCTGAGTCCCGCGCCGGGCCTCCCCCTCTGAGTCCCGCGCCGGACCTCCCCCTCTGAGTCCCGCGCCGGGCCTCCCCCTCTGAGTCCCGCGCCGGGCCTCCCCCTCTGAGTCCCGCGCCGGGCCTCCCCCTCTGAGTCCCGCGCCGGGCCTCCCCCTCTGAGTCCCGCGCCGGGCCTCCCCCTCTGAGTCCCGCGCCGGGCCTCCCCCTCTGAGTCCCGCGCCGGGCCTCCCCCGTCTGTGTCCCGCGCCGGCCCTCCCCCGTCTGTGTCCCGCTCCGGGCCTCCCCCGTCTGTGTCCCGCTCCGGGCCTCCCCCGTCTGTGTCCCGCTCCGGGCCTCCCCGTCTGTGTCCCGCGCCGGGCCTCCCCGTCTGTGTCCCGCGCCGGGCCTCCCCGTCTGTGTCCCGCGCCGGGCCTCCCCGTCTGTGTCCCGCGCCTCCCCTCCCCTCTGTGTTTACAGGCTGCCCCCGCTTAATTACAGGACGTGACAGGCACTCGTTCACTGCTGTCCTGCCCCTGTGACGTCCCATAAACCGGGCAGGACAGCAGCGTGTTAATAAAGCAGAGGAGGACCCAGCAGCGGCATGGGGGAGGAGAGGATATGCCGGGGAGGAGGGAGGAGACGGGGGAGGAGAGTATATGCCGTTGCTTATTTTGCTGCACGCGTAAGGCCTTTTACTAAAAACCTACAACTCAGAAAACCCCTCAAAGCTGACAATAATACCTTCTAATTATTACTGCAATCCGAATTCAGCTGACATTTTTCCATTTCTCTCATGTAGCAGTTTGCTGAGGAGACCCTCAGGACACTTTGTTTGGCCTGTAGAGAAGTAGAAGAACAGGATTACAAGACCTGGAAACTAAAATGTGACGAGGCCTCCGTGACCCTCAATAATCGGGAGGTAGCACTAGAGAAGGTGTATGCAGAGATGGAGTGCGACCTACAGGTAACAGGAACCCATGGAATGCTTCACTGTGTGATTAAAGGGCTCTACGCTGATCAACCAGAAGATTAAGACCACCTACTGAATATTGTGTAGACCCCCCAACACTGGCCACCATTGTTTACTGACACATTGGACAACATTAATAAAGCCCAGGCATTATGAGTGATCGGTCTGGAGCTTTGCACAATGATGTGGAGATGTGAGCAGCATTTCCTGTAGAAAGTAGATCATTTACACTCATAATAATCTTCACAAAATTCTTTGGCTTAAAAAGAAAACTTGGACAAAGCACATTTTTTATTTGGTACTGGACAGACGTTCCGTATCTTTGCAGAGTATCTTTGCGGACAATACAGAGATCTCTCCCATGATCTATTATACCCAGGACTGTAACAAGGGGGTGCTCAAATAACTATGTAGAGATATATCAGAGGTCGGTACAGAGATCTCTCCCATCATCTGTTATACCCAGGACTGTAACAAGGGGGCACTCTAATAACTATGTATAGATATATCAGGGGTCAGTACAGAGATCTCTCCCATCATCTATTATACCCAGGACAGTAACACGGGGGCACTCTAATAACCATGTATAGATATATCAGGGGTCAGTACAGAGATCTCTCCCATCATCTATTATACCCAGGACTGTAACAAGGGGGTGCTCTAATAACTATGTATAGATATATCAGAGGTCAGTACAGAGATCTCTCCCATCATCTATTATACCCAGGACTGTAACAAGGGGGCGCTCTAATAACTATGTATAGATATATCAGGGGTCAGTACAGAGATCTCTCCTGTCATCTATTATACCCAGGACTGTAACAAGGGGGCGCTCTAATAACTATATATAGATATATTAGGGGTCAGTACAGAGATCTCTCCTGTCATCTATTATACCCAGGACTGTAACAAGGGAGCGCTCTAATAAGTATGTATACATATATCAGGGGTCAGTACAGAGATCTCTCCCATCCTCTATTATACCAGGACTGTAACAAGGGGGCGCTCTAATAAGTATGTATACATATATCAGGGGTCAGTACAGAGATCTCTCCTGTCATCTATTATACCCAGGACTGTAACAAGGGAGCGCTCTAATAACTATGTATAGATATATCAGGGGTCAGTACAGAGATCTCTCCTGTCATCTATTATACCCAGGACTGTAACAAGGGAGCGCTCTAATAACTATGTATAGATATATCAGGGGTCAGTACAGAGATCTCTCCTGTCATCTATTATACCCAGGACTGTAACAAGGGGGCGCTCTAATAACTATATATAGATATATTAGGGGTCAGTACAGAGATCTCTCCTGTCATCTATTATACCCAGGACTGTAACAAGGGGGCGCCCTAATAACTATGTATAGATATATCAGGGGTCAGTACAGAGATCTCTCCTGTCATCTATTATACCCAGGACTGTAACAAGGGGGCGCTCTAATAACTATATATAGATATATTAGGGGTCAGTACAGAGATCTCTCCTGTCATCTATTATACCCAGGACTGTAACAAGGGGGCGCCCTAATAACTATGTATAGATATATCAGGGGTCAGTACAGAGATCTCTCCTGTCATCTATTATACCCAGGACTGTAACAAGGGGGCGCTCTAATAACTATATATAGATATATTAGGGGTCAGTACAGAGATCTCTCCTGTCATCTATTATACCCAGGACTGTAACAAGGGAGCGCTATAATAACTATGTATAGATATATCAGGGGTCAATACAGAGATCTCTCCCATCATCTATTATACCTAGGACTGTAACAAGGGGGCGCTCTAATAACTATGTATAGATATATCAGGGGTCAGTACAGAGATCTCTCCTGTCATCTATTATACCCAGGACTGTAACAAGGGGGCGCCCTAATAACTATGTATAGATATATCAGGGGTCAGTACAGAGATCTCTCCTGTCATCTATTATACCCAGGACTGTAACAAGGGGGCGCTCTAATAACTATATATAGATATATTAGGGGTCAGTACAGAGATCTCTCCTGTCATCTATTATACCCAGGACTGTAACAAGGGAGCGCTATAATAACTATGTATAGATATATCAGGGGTCAGTACAGAGATCTCTCCCATCATCTATTATACCTAGGACTGTAACAAGGGGGCCCTCTAATAACTATGTATAGATATATCAGGGGTCAGTACAGAGATCTCTCCTGTCATCTATTATACCCAGGACTGTAACAAGGGGGCGCTCTAATAACTATGTATAGATATATCAGGGGTCAGTACAGAGATCTCTCCCATCATCTATTATACCCAGGACTGTAACAAGGGAGCACTCTAATAACTATGTATAGATATATCCGGGGTCAGTACAGAGATCTCTCCCATCATCTATTATACCCAGGACTGTAACAAGGGGGCGCTCTAATAACTATGTATAGATATATCAGGAATCAGTAGAGAGATCTCCTCTATTATCTATTTATACCCAGGACTGTAACAAGGGGGCGCTCTAGTAACTATGTATAGATATATCAGGGGTCAGTACAGGGATCTCTCCCATCATCTATTATACCCAGTACTGTAACAAGGGGGCGCTCTAATAACTATGTATAGATATATCAGGGGACAGTAGAGAGATCTTCTCTATTATCTATTTATACCCAGGACTGTGACTGTAACAAGGGGGAGCCCTCTATATCTAGAGAAGGTTTCTACACTGATCTAGAAGGGGTTCTTTACTGTAAGAGCACTGAGCACATGGTGATGGCGATGCGATAAGAGTATAAGAGGGGCCTTTCTTGCAGGATACAATATTACATGTTATATCACGGATTACGTCAGAAGGGTTGGTGATCCGTAGGATTATTCTGATTGCAGTGCTAAACTCTCTCTCCCTGGCCAACGGAATTCCGGGCTGCAATGTGTATATACACCGCATTCGGCTGTCTGAATGGGCGAGCAAACGTGAGATTTAGCCGTGACTTGGTCGCGATTTTCTCTCGTTCGTGTGATTTTCATCTGTGATGCAGGTGGACGACAATCACAACGCCCGTCTGAAGAGGCCTTAAACTGTCTAAAGTAGATGTGTATGATAAAACCTGATTATAATAGTGTCGTTATCTGATGATGCATTCTTTATAAGCTAATTGGAGCCACGGCCATTGAAGACAAACTGCAGCGCGGCGTTCCAGAGACAATTCAGCTTTTGAGAGATGGAAACATAAAAGTTTGGATGCTGACGGGAGATAAGCAAGGTAGACAAGCGCTTTATACTGTACTAGCAACTCTTGTTTTATGTTTACACTATTTATATATATGAAGACAATTGTCACAATGCGCTAAAGATCATACAAAAACGCATTGTGACAATTGTTGGATGGGAACCGCCGGTGTAGTGCCCCAGAGTTGGCGTCCCACTGTATTTTAATAACTACCTCTTGTGGAATATATGTGTATGTCTGTCTTAATATTTGTCTGTGTATTCCTGTTGTGTTATGTGTATTGGCCCTAACCGGTCACTAAACAGTTAATGGCTGTGTCAATTCACCCCAACCCTCTATGTCATCTATTAATTACCCCCTAGCCTGCGCTGTGATTGGGTAGAGAGATTTCTCCTTAGCTCAGGATTGGTTAGTGGGTTTGGTATAAAAGACAGCTCAGGCTGGGGTGAGGGGCTTGTCTGGGGAGAGGAAGGTCTTAGGAACATGAAGTGAGGAGCCCAGGCCTGGAAAGTGCCTGGCCTAGTCTTGGGGACGAGGCAAAAATCAGCAGAAGAGGAGAACAACAGGACAGAGGGGAATCTTCTTCAGTCTTCTTCAACCTCACCCTGAGGGATTGATGCCAGGGAAGGTCTACTTGTAAGCGGGAAGGAAATCAGCCACCACAATCGTGAGTCCGAATTAACCCTGTAGAGTCAGAAGTCAAGTGTCTACAGGAGAACCTGCATTGACTCCGCAATGAGTAACCTCCTAAGACTAGCTGCCAGATAATGTAGCCTGGCCATTTTGTTTCTGTCTTCCATAGAGAATTCGGAAGTAATCGTATATTGTTGTCTGTGTTGGACTGTTACCTGTTTTCCAAGCTATAAGTAAACTGTGTTCCTTCGGTTTCACTGAAGCGCTTGGGACTGTTTATTTCATCACTACATCACATTCAAAGCCACTAGCATCACAATAAAATGGTACATAAACTGCTAATGGTTATGGCTAAGAACTCTATTGAAATCCACCAACTGCACAAGCCGTCATCGCTAGCCAGAGTATCAACCACCATGACAATGGCAGAATTGGCACAACCACTTGAGCTACACTCCTGCCAACTTCTGCTCGCTGCATCGGACGTTCAAGCTGGTTTCTGCAAAGAATGTGGCACCAGAGACCAAATGGATCATGGAAAAGACCCGGCAGTATCAAAAGAACATGTCCATGTGTTATATAGCCTACAGCAAGGCATGTGATTGTGTCGAATATGACAAACTTTAGAAGTGTCTCAAGCAAATCCCAAAACATATTGAACAGCTTATAAGGTCGCTTTACAACAACCAAGAAGCAACAGTGAGGACAGCATATGGAAACACGGATTGGTTCGGAATTGAGAAAGGCATACAGCGAGGCTGCATTCTATCACCAGTCCTTCTGTACGCAGAAACGATCAGGAGGCGACGCAATCTGGACGAATCAGAAATTGGAGTCAAAATCTGTAGCAGAAATGTCAACAACCTCCGATATGCAGATGACACCACCCTGCTGGTGGAAAGTGAGAGGGACCTGGAATACCTTATCCAACGAGCGCAAAAGGAAAGCGAACGAATGGGACTGTACCACAACAGCAAGAAGACGAAAGTCATGACCGCGGTAGGCAACAGTACAGCGAACATAAACGTCAACAAAGAAGTCTAGACGGTCCAAGATTTCATCTTCCTTGGATCCAAAATCAACTGCAACGGGTAATCTGGACCCGAGATCAAGAGACGGATTAGACTTGGTAGGAATGAAATACAAGGAATGGAAAAGATCTGGAAGAGCAAGGATATTAGCATTGCAACAACAACCAGACTGGTCGATGCAATCGTCTTTCCCATAACGACGTTCGGCTGCGAAAGTTGGACACTCAGAAAAACAGACAGAAGAAGAATTGATGCGTTTGATCTATGCTGGAGGAGAATGTTAGGGATACCGGACCGCCATGACAACGAACAAGGTAGTGTTAGATCGCGCCAAACCGAGAATATCACTAGAGGGCAAAATCATCAAACAGCAGCTCTCTTTATGGACACGTGATGCGTGCGAACTCACTGGAAACAGGACTGATGCTCGGCAAGGTCAGTGGGAAGAGAAGATCAGGACCACAAAGAACAAGATGGCGAGATACAACCAAGGCGACCACCAACATGTCAGCCGAACTGAAAGAAGTCATGAAAGACAGAAATGCGTGGAGAACATTGATCCATGGAGTGACTGAAGGTCCAATGAGACTGAACGGATAGTCATCATCATATGAAGACAACTATAGTCCCATCAAAAAATGTCAGTCCCATACATCAACAAACTCAAAAATAAATGTCCCAGACAGGACTGCAGACATGAATCCTTGTAATTCTCAATAAACAATCTTTTAAATATAATAAAAGCATTTAAAAAACAGAACATAAAGGAAATGCTGCACCAATACAAGGGAAATCCATAGAGGAGGATCGCAAAGAAAATCCTGCTGATTATATAATAGGTCCAACCAATGTCATGTATATAGTAAAGTGTTACCACATAACCGAGGATATGGAAATCTCTGCCCCCCGAAGCGCATGTGTCACCCGTAGCTTCGTCCGGGGGGTCCCAGTATGTTACAGTGCTGCTTTGAGCACAGCATAGACCGGCTTCTTGCTCCCTCCTAAGAGTACATACACTGTATCGAGCACAGGAGAGGAAGGGAGCAGTCTGTCTATGCTATGCTCCAAGAGACACTGTGACATTCTGCAGCCCGACGGCGTTTGTAATGGAGCGATATGCTATCCTCCTGGCTGGAACTTCAGGGAAATCTGTGACTGCGGAAAGGAGGCCTTTGGGCCCCCAGACTTAGCTGCCCAGTCGTAACTACGACCCCTGCAACTCCTATAACTATGCCACTGGGGGCCGATCAATCATCCATCTATTTCATATGAATGATCAGACCATCAGCATGCCAGACTAAACTGACAGGGCAGGCAGATGGGTTAAATTAACAAATAAGTAAAAATCACACAGTGGGCTTGTGCAAGGTGGCAAATAATTAGCCATATTCGGCCAATCAGCATACACTTGTAGTTCCAGCCAAAAATGGGTTAAAAAAATCCAATCTGCCAGGTGACATTTCTATCAGACACTATTCTGCTGGCAGATATCATTCGCATGTAATTCGGAAACGAAGGTCGGTTCAAATGGTCACAACAGGCTGTTTGTGCCAACTTTACCTCATCAGTCTGGGCAGCTTAATACACTGCGGGCAGTCAGACTGCAATCAATGGGTTCCTTGTGATTCAAGGATTGTAACCAGTACTGAGATGCTTCGTAGGAATGGATCCCGATACACTTGGAAATATGTGTTAGAACCTTTGTTTCCTTTTCCAGAGACCGCCGTGAACATAGGATATTCCTGTAATCTTCTTTCTAGCGACATGCAGATTGTAGAAGAGAATGAGTTAAGGTGAGTAGTTTTACAAACTGACCTATTTAATGGTACATTATATGGCCAAAGTGTGTGGATACCTGGTCATCATGCATACGATGTGAAATCACAGGTAGGGTGCGACAAGGGCTCAGATACAGCGCCGCAAATGGAGGCAAAGTACACAGGTGGTAAGAAAACTGGGATCTTCATAAACTGCAAGAAATTCAGTTCAAAAGAAGTTAACAAAGGCAATGTAACTACAAATATAACACACAACCCATACACAGTGCAGATATAACACACAACCCATACACAGTGCAGATATAACACACAAGCCCATACACAGTGCAGATATAACACACAAGCCCATACACAGTGCAAATATAACACACAACCCATACACAGTGCAAATATAACACACAACCCATACACAGTGCAAATGTAACACATAACCCCATACACAGTGCAGATATAACACACAACCCCATACACAGTGCAGATATAACACACAACCCATACACAGTGCAGATATAACACACAACCCCATACACAGTGCTACTATAACACACAACCCATACACAGTGCAAATGTAACACATAACCCCATACACAGTGCAGATATAACACACAACCCATACACAGTGCAGATATAACACACAACCCCATACACAGTGCAAATATAACACACAACCCATACACAGTGCAAATATAACACACAACCCATACACAGTGCAAATATAACACACAACCCATACACAGTGCAAATATAACACACAACCCATACACAGTGCAGATATAACACACAACCCATACACAGTGCAGATATAACACACAACCCATACACAGTGCAGATATAACACACAACCCCATACACAGTGCAGATATAACACACAAGCCCATACACAGTGCAGATATAACACACAAGCCCATACACAGTGCAAATATAACACACAACCCATACACAGTGCAAATATAACACACAACCCATACACAGTGCAAATGTAACACATAACCCCATACACAGTGCAGATATAACACACAACCCCATACACAGTGCAGATATAACACACAACCCCATACACAGTGCTAATATAACACACAACCCATAGACAGTGCAGATATAACACACAACCCCATACACAGTGCAGATATAACACACAACCCCATACACAGTGCTAATATAACACACAACCCATACACAGTGCAGATATAACACACAACCCATACACAGTGCAAATATAACACACAACCCATACACAGTGCAGATATAACACACAACCCATACACAGTGCAGATATAACACACAACCCATACACAGTGCAAATATAACACACAACCCCATACACAGTGCAAATATAACACACAACCCATACACAGTGCAAATATAACACACAACCCATACACAGTGCAGATATAACACACAACCCATACACAGTGCAAATATAACACACAACCCATACACAGTGCAGATATAACACACAACCCCATACACAGTGCAGATATAACACACAACCCATACACAGTGCAAATATAACACACAACCCATACACAGTGCAAATATAACACACAACCCATACACAGTGCAGATATAACACACAACCCCATACACAGTGCAGATATAACACACAACCCCATACACAGTGCTAATATAACACACAACCCATAGACAGTGCAGATATAACACAAAACCCGTAAACAGTGCAGATATAACACAAAACCCATAAACAGTGCAGATATAACACACAACCCATACACAGTGCAGATATAACACACAACCCATACACAGTGCAGATATAACACACAACCCCATACACAGTGCAGATATAACACACAACCCAAACACAGTGCAGATATAACTCACAACCCATACACAGTGCAAATATAACACACAACCCATACACAGTGCAGATATAACTCACAACCCATACACAGTGCAAATATAACACACAACCCATAAACAGTGCAGATATAACACACATCCCATACACAGTGCAGATATAACACACAACCCCATACACAGTGCAGATATAACACACAACCCCATACACAGTGCAGATATAACACACAACCCCATACACAGTGCTACTATAACACACAACCCATAGACAGTGCAAATATAACACACAACCCATACACAGTGCAAATATAGCACACAACCCATACACAGTGCAGATATAACACACAACCCATACACAGTGCAGATATAACACACAACCCATACACAGTGCAGATATAACACACAACCCACACACAGTGCAAATATAACACACAAACCATACACAGTGCAGATATAACACACAACCCATACACAGTGCAGATATAACACACAACCCATACACAGTGCAGATATAACACACAACCCATACACAGTACAGATATAACACACATCCCATACACAGTGCAGATATAACACACATCCCATACACAGTGCAGATATAACACAAAACCCATACACCGTGCAGATATAACACACAACCCCATACACAGTGCAGATATAACACACAAACCATACACAGTGCAGATATAACACACAACCCCATAAACAGTGCAGATATAACACACAACCCATACACAGTGCAGATATAACACACATCCCATACACAGTGCAGATATAACACACAACCCATACACAGTGCAGATATAACACACAGTGCAGATATAACACACAACCCATAAACAGTGCAGATATAACACACATCCCATACACAGTGCAGATATAACACACAACCCATACACAGTGCAGATATAACACAAAACCCATACACAGTGCAGATATAACTCACAACCCATACACAGTACAGATATAACACACAACCCCATACACAGTACAGATATAACACAAAACCCATACACAGTGCAGATATAACTCGCAACCCATACACAGTGCAGATATAACACACAACCCATACACAGTGCAGATATAACACACAACCCATACACAGTGCAGATATAACACACAACCCATACACAGTGCAGATATAACACACAACCCATACACAGTGCAGATATAACACACAAGCCCATACACAGTGCAGATATAACACACAAGCCCATACACAGTGCAGATATAACACACAACCCCATGCACAGTGCAGATATAACACACAACCCCATACACAGTGCAGATATAACACACATCCCATACACAGTGCAAATATAACACACATCCCATACACAGTGCAGATATAACACACAACCCATACACAGTGCAGATATAACACACAACCCATACACAGTGCAGATATAACTCACAACCCATACACAGTGCAGATATAGCACACAACCCATACACAGTGGAGATATAAAAAAACAAAAAATCGAATCAAATCATGGTATTTGTATACTCACAACCCATACACAGTGCAGATATAACACACAACCCCATACACAGTGCAAATATAACACACATCCCATACACAGTGCAGATATAACACACAACCCATACACAGTGCAGATATAACACACAACCCTATACACAGTGCAGATATAACACACAACCCTATACACAGTGCAGATATAACACACAACCCTATACACAGTGCAGATATAACACACAACCCTATACACAGTGCAGATATAACACACAACCCCATACACAGTGCAGATATAACACACAACCCCATACACAGTGCAGATATAACACAGCCCCATACACAGTGCAGATATAACACACAACCCATACACAGTGCAGATATAACACACAACCCATACACAGTGCAGATATAACACACAACCCATACACAGTGCAGATATAACACACAACCCATACACAGTGCAGATATAACACACAAGCCCATACACAGTGCAGATATAACACACAAGCCCATACACAGTGCAGATATAACACACAACCCCATGCACAGTGCAGATATAACACACAACCCCATACACAGTGCAGATATAACACACATCCCATACACAGTGCAAATATAACACACATCCCATACACAGTGCAGATATAACACACAACCCATACACAGTGCAGATATAACACACAACCCATACACAGTGCAGATATAACTCACAACCCATACACAGTGCAGATATAGCACACAACCCATACACAGTGGAGATATAAAAAAACAAAAAATCGAATCAAATCATGGTATTTGTATACTCACAACCCATACACAGTGCAGATATAACACACAACCCCATACACAGTGCAAATATAACACACATCCCATACACAGTGCAGATATAACACACAACCCATACACAGTGCAGATATAACACACAACCCTATACACAGTGCAGATATAACACACAACCCTATACACAGTGCAGATATAACACACAACCCTATACACAGTGCAGATATAACACACAACCCCATACACAGTGCAGATATAACACACAACCCCATACACAGTGCAGATATAACACAGCCCCATACACAGTGCAGATATAACACACAACCCCATACACAGTGCAAATGTAACACACAACCCATACACAGTGCAAATATAACACACAACCCCATACACAGTGCAGATATAACAAACAACCCCATACACAGTGCAGATATAACACTCAACCCCATACACAGTGCAGATATAACACACAACCCCATACACAGTGGAGATATAACACACAACCCCATACACAGTGGAGATATAACACACAACCCCATACACACTGGAGATATAACACACAACCCCATACACAGTGCAGATATAACACACAACCCCATACACAGTGCAGATATAACACACAACCCCATACACAGTGCAGATATAACACACAACCCCATACACCGTGCAGATATAACACACAACCCCATACACCGTGCAGATATAACACACAACCCCATACACAGTGCAGATATAACACACAACCCCATACACAGTGCAGATATAACACACAACCCCATACACAGTGCAGATATAACACACAACCCCATACACAGTGCAGATATAACACACAACCCCATACACAGTGCAGATATAACACACAACCCAATACACAGTGCAGGTATAACACACATCCCATGCACAGTGCAGATATAACACACAACCCATACACAGTGCAGATATAACACACAACCCATACACAGTGCAAATGTAACCCACAACCCCATACACAGTGGAGATATAACACACAACCCCATACACAGTGGAGATATAACACACAGCCCCATACACAGTGGAGATATAACACACAACCACATACACAGTGCAAATATAACACACAACCCATACACAGTGCAGATATAACACACAACCCATACACAGTGCAAATATAACACACAACCCCATACACAGTGCAAATATAACACACATCCCATACACAGTGCAGGTATAACACACATCCCATACACAGTGGAGATATAACACACAACCCATACACAGTGCAAATGTAACAAACAACCCATACACAGTGCAGATCTTCTCCCTCGGTGGACCGCAGGGCTTCTGTGCGGTCCATTGCCAATTCCAGCCTCCTGATTGGCTGGAATCGGCACGTGACGGGGCGGAGCTACGAGGGGCCGCTCTCCGGCACGAGCAGCCCCATTGAGAAAAGGAGAAGACCGGACTGCGCAAGCGCGTCTAATCCGGCGATTAGACGCTGAAAATTAGACGGCACCATGGAGACGGGGACGCCAGCAACGGAACAGGTAAGTGAATAACTTCTGATAACTTCTGTATGGCTCATAATTAATGCACGATGTACATTACAAAGTGCATTAATATGGCCATACAGAAGTGTATAACCCCACTTGCTTTCGCGGGACAACCCCTTTAACAAACCAGGTGGGGTCAGTCACCTCATCGTCCTGCTGCTCTTCCTCCGAATCCTCTGGGCGCTCCTCCCTCGGACTTACTGCCCTTACTACTACCTCACTGATAGACAACTGTGTCTCATCATCATCCTCCTCACCTACTGAAAGCTCTTGAGACAGTTGCCGGAAGTCCCCAGTTTTTAACATTAGGAAGCCCCATAGACACCTGGAAAATAAAATGCAGCAAATTTGCAAACGCTAGTGGGTAGTCAGTAGTCACCCTTAAATGGTGTTTTCTCAGAAAACATAACAATTATTTTCCAAAGAAACTTTTCTAATGATATAATGGTGTTAAGTAGAGATGAGCGAGCGTACTCGGATAAGCACTACTCGCTCGAGTAATTTGCCTTATCCGAGTATCGCTGTGCTCGTCCCTGAAGATTCGGGTGCTGGCACGGAGCGGGGAGCTGCAGGGGAGAGCGGGGAGGAACGGAGGTAAGATCTTTCTCTCCTCTCCCGCCCGCTCTCCCCTGCTCCCCGCTGCGACTCACCTGTCAGCCGCAGCGGCACCCGAATCTTCAGGGACGAGCACAGCGATACTCGGATAAAGCACATTACTCGAGCGAGTAGCGCTTTTCCGAGTATGCTCGCTCATCTCTAGTGTTAAGCCTGGAAAAGACCGGCAGATTTATGTGACCGATGATGCGGCAGATTTATGTGACCGATGATGCGGCAGATTTATGTGACCGATGACGTGGCAGATTTATGTGACCGATGACGCGGCAGATTTATGTGACCGATGACGTGGGTCCACCACCCACCATGATTGTTACTTTTTCTTCTAATTCCTGGCAATTACTTCTGAGTTATAAGACAAGTCTTTGTAATTTTTTCATATACCTATTTCTTGATTACTTTTTTTTACTAACAATGCGTATTTCACTAATTATCTCTAAGCGCAGAATTCTATTATCTATTGTTTTGACAAATATTCTTGAACTTTGATTTTGCACGTTGATTAAAACTAACAGTAAAACTCAGCAGGTCGTTTACTGATTAGGAAGGATGATACATTTTGCTCCTTGTTACATTAAAATATGCCTTGCTTCTGATCACACCGTGTCTCTCCATAAAGCTCCTGGCTGTATGCAGAATAATCCCAGATGGATGAAGTCTATCGATACAACGATTATCACTCAAAAGCCGTGTATTGAGCGATAATCGTTGTGTAGCTGCACTGACATCCCGCAGTTTTCGTTAAGCCGTCGCTCGTCGTTGTCTTCCAGCGTGCTGACGATCAGCCTTATCAGGAGTTCACAGCGGGATACAGCCGATACTATTGTTTCATCAAGAGTACAGGCTGAGTATGAAGAACAGAGCGCTCCAGGCCTGTTCTCCATACCCCACTCGGAGCGCTCAGCTATATAACAGCAGGGCCCTCCGTGCTAAAAACAGCTGGATGCAGAAACAAGCGGGGACACCCTGCTTGTCTTCTGCATCCTCCGCTCGGAGCGTAATGTGATCGCTCATCTAAAGCCATCTAGTACTGGAAATGACACAACGATGATCCCTCAAGTCGCTTTTTTGAGCAATAATCATTGTGTCTAAATGGTAGTAATTTATTCACTTAGACCACGGACTTAGTTTTCTCCTCTTACATATATGTACCAAGGATGAACTTAGATTAATCACCTAATTAAACACCATCACTGTGAGAATCCTAAAACTTTTATTAATTATCATTTAAAATTTAAAAAACCTGCTGATCTCACTATTTATAACCTTTATTTATACGCCAAAAGTTGCTGTAATGTGACTGCAGCCGCCAAAACAAAAAATACTGAGTCTGCACTGATAGAGATGCTATTTACTGGAAGGGTCTAAAGTACCTCTTTTAAAAAAAGATTAGAATCCACTCCTACCTCCCCTGCAGAGATGATCTCTACTGGCACAAGATGAAACCCCTCTATGCATAAACACTTAACTTGTAACATTCCATGTAGCTGCGCCATTTTTTAACATCTCATTCGGCTTTAGAATTGTTTCAAGTGCTGATATTGACTGTATCCTCCTCCACACAGTAGAGCTGGCACTAGAACTCCATATGGAATATCAGGGTACTCAGAAACGGCTCTTCCCTATCCCATATAGCGGCCCCTCTTCCTCCAATGTAGATAAGCTGTACTACTAAACTGGCTCACCCCTGCCTCAGTATTCTCCTATACTGGCCCACCACCAGCGATTTCCCAGACCGGCTCAGCACGATTCTATAGCCCTATTTTTTGGCTATTTCATCAGAAGCTACAGTAAGAACACATATCGGATGTATAGAAAGATAATAGATAAAAATTAAAATACATGCGCAGCCTTAATGGTAGGCTGGTGGCAAATTGAGAATGGCCGGCGCAACCACATATGCCAGGCTTTTAAACTCATAGGATTACCCACTTCCAGAAGCCCAGCAGTATCCCACCAATCCAGTACTAACCTGTCAATCTCCATCACAGCCCCGTTTTTCCATGCCGTCTCTGAAAACTCCAGGGCATGTGCAGAACAGGCTCGCAACCGGCAGCGAGTCACATGACCTGCTAGCGACTCACAGGCTTACTGCTTGCTTAAGCCCATTATGAACAGTATATGGTAACCTGGTAACAAGTCGCTTATTCCTGGTGGTATGAAGCCATTGTGTACATCAGGGGCATGGGAATCTCTTCATTGGATGAACTAGTGGGAGGTTCCCCTACTAGTAAATAGCATCTCTATAAATATGGACTTCCTCTCCTCCCACATTATATTTTTTGTGCATGAATTGACATAAGTTTAGTTTTTTATTTTAAAATGTAATTAATAAAAGTTAATTCTGCTACCCGTACACTTTAGATAGCTGCCTCATACATTCTGTTATTGTGGTGCTATACTGTAACACACCTTGTGCTAAGGTACCAGCATCCAGTGCCTCCTGTATTGTTTCACTAGCTGATCATATCAGGGACAGGCTAGCGAACTTTAGCCTAGTGCAAGCACACAGCACTGGCCCATGAGTAGCGACCTACCCTTTTCTCCTTTATTGCGGCCCAGACCACCATGAAGACAACTCCTAGCTATGACTCCTCTCTGCACACTTTCCCCATCCTGCTGCTACCTCCAATGCCCCTGTTAGTGCTCTCCCTTAGCAATAGTTCCCCCTCATGTTCCTCCTTCTTTATCCTACTTAATATGTCTTCTCTGTGTTAAGGTGCCTCCTGGAAACCACTGATGATTGTGTGTTGAAAGAAAGGGATTTGGGAGAAACAGGAGACTCAAGCAGCAAGAAAGCATTGGTCATTACAGGAGACTTTCTGGTAAGATTGTCACTTACCTAAAATCAATAGCTTGCTACCAACAAAGGGAGAAAATGCAAATTCAATGAGGCCTTCAGGGCAGTGCAAGGGGGCCCCCAGACCTACCTGTTGAACCTCTATCCCCACCCCCTCCAGAAACACCAGCAAGAATCTTCATACACAGTCACACTGCTGAGCCTGATGATGGCGCTATGAGCACCAACCAACTCTCACCCCTCCTGCAGTCAGAGACTGTGCAAGAGACTGGGGCAGGGCCAGATGATGCACAGTGCTCCAGCCACTGTCTGGCTCAGCCATATTACTGTGTGAGTGTCAAGACTCTTACTGGTGGCTGGTGGTTCAGTAAGTGGGTCCATTACTAAGTCGCGGCCACAGAGGCGCACACCATTAGTAAGTGGGGGCCACAGAGGGGCACCCTATTAGGAAGTGGGGGCCACAGAGGGGCACCCTATTAGGAAGTGGGGGCCACAGAGGGACGCACTTTTAGAAAGTGGGGGCCACAGAAGGGCGCACTATTAGGAAGTGGGGGCCACATAGGGGCACACTATTAGAAAAAGTGGGGGCCACAGAGGGGCACACTATTAGGAAGTGGGGGCCACAGAGGGGTACATTAGAAAAAGTGGGGGCCACAGAGGGGCACACTATTAAAAAAGTGGGGGCCACAGAGGGGCACACTATTAAAAAGTGGGGGCCACAGAGGGGCACACTATTAGGAAGTGGGGGCCACAGAGGGGCGCAATATTAGGAAGTGGGGGCCACAGAGGGGTGCACTATTAGGAAGTGGGGGCCACAGAGGGGTACATTATTAGAAAAAGTGGGGACCACAGAGGGGTACATTATTAGAAAAAGTGGGGGCCACAGAGGGGCACATTATTAGAAAAAGTGGGGGCCACAGAGGGGCACATTATTAGAAAAAGTGGGGGCCACAGAGGGGCACATTATTAGAAAAAGTGGGGGCCACAGAGGGGCACATTATTAGAAAAAGTGGGGGCCACAGAGGGGCACACTATTAGGAAGTGGGGGCCACAGAGGGGTGCACTATTAGGAAGTGGGGGCCACAGAGGGGTGCACTATTAGGAAGTGGGGGCCACATAGGGGTGCACTATTAGAAAGAGTGGGGGCCACAGAGGGGCGCACTATTAGAAAGAGTGGGGGCCACAGAGGGGCGCACTATTAGAAAGAGTGGGGGCCACAGAGGGGCGCACTATTAGAAAGAGTGGGGGCCACAGAGGGGCACACTATTAGAAAGAGTGGGGGCCACAGAGGGGCGCACTATTAGAAAAAGTAGGGGCCACAGAGGGGCGCACTATTAGAAAAAGTGGGGGCCACAGAGGGGCACACTATTAGGAAGTGGGGGCCACAGAGGGGCGCACTATTAGGAAGTGGGGGCCACAGAGGGGCGCACTATTAGAAAGAGTGGGGGCCACAGAGGGGCGCACTATTAGAAAGAGTGGGGGCCACAGAGGGGCGCACTATTAGAAAGAGTGGGGGCCACAGAGGGGCGCACTATTAGAAAGAGTGGGGGCCACAGAGGGGCGCACTATTAGAAAGAGTGGGGGCCACAGAGGGGCGCACTATTAGAAAAAGTGGGGGCCACAGAGGGGCGCACTATTAGAAAAAGTGGGAGCCCCAGAGGGGCACACTATTAGAAAAAGTGGGGTCTACAAAGGGGCACACTATTAGAAAAAGTGGGGGCCCCAGAGGGGCGCACTATTAGAAAAAGTGGGGGCTACAGAGGGGCACACTATTAGAAAAAGTGGGGGCCACAGAGGGGTGCACTATTAGGAAGTGGGGGCCACAGAGGGGTGCACTATTAGGAAGTGGGTGCCACAGAGGGGCACACCATTAGGAAGTGGGGGCCACAGAGGGGCACACCATTAGGAAGTGTGGGCCACAGAAGGGCAAACTAAAGCGGGGGCCACAGAAGGGTGCACTATTAGAAAGTGGAGGCCACAGTGGAGTGCACTATTAGAAAAAGTGGGGGCTACAAAGGGGCACACTATTAGAAAAAGTGGGGGCCACAGAGGGGCACACTATTAGAAAAAGTGGGCGTTACAGAGGGGCACACTATTAGGAAGTGGGGGCCACAGAGGGGCACACTATTAGGAAGTCGGGGACACGTTAATATTGCATTAGACCAGTGTTTCTCAACTCCAGTTCTCAGGGACCCCCAACAGGTCATGTCTTCAGGATATTTAATGGTAAGAACCCCTGTGGCAATGTGTGAAGCCCTGACAATAATTACATCACCTGTGCAACACTGAGGAGATCCTGACAACATGACCTGTTGGGGGTCCCTGAGGACTGGAGTTGGGGACCACTGCATTAGACAATAGTATTATAAATACCATAAATGTGAAGAATATTCCCTACTGAAGGCATTATCCCAGTGTAAATGTCTTCATGATGAAAGCCTTGTGTTCACCCACGATGAATCGGGCCCGAGCACCCCCAATATTTCCAAGACTCCATACACTTCCTGGGGACTCTGCACACAGCAATTCAACCTCTAAGCAATATCACAGCAGGTGGTGGAGTTTACCTGCCCCAAATACCCATCTAATTTACTTGAATTTTCATTGTCTGCCCCTCATGGTCATTCCATAACTTTGCACAAACTGTGCGCCAACATGGTTTGCCTCCAGACCTGCTGTGCTGCTATATCAGACTCTACTCTAATTACACCTTGGAGCAATTCCCACAATGGTAGAGAATCCTACTTGTCAGTCACCAGATCGCTGCCGCCGGCGAGCACAAAGTGCAATGTGAAACCTGCCAGGTGCATTCAGATAAAACGGACTGCTTGACGGGAGCCGGCCGTACGGGGAGCAGGAAACCATATAGTATGGAGCTTTCCTGGCTTCCACATAAAACGAAGAGCAGAAACACGGCGTGAAAACCCCTTTAGGGCGCGCTCAGACGTGGCGAAAATGCTGAAAAGTCCATTACAAAATCCACAGGATCACAAACCAAGTCAAGATCCTCACTGCTGCGTAACCACCTTCGAGGCGCCCCTCTCAGCTCCGTGCCAGCCCACCAAGAGCGCACCGCATTGTTCCGTTTCTTGGTTGCACGCATTGTCCGCCTCCTTACTGCACATAACTGCATGTTCAGACTGCAGAATTCACCGTGGAACGCTCCATGTGACATCAGCCTCCAAAATCCGCGTCAAAATACGCGGCTTTCTGTGGTGGTTTTTGGCACAGATCTAATGTGGGTTTTGCCCCATCAATAGGCAAAATGTGTTTGCGGAATTCCGACACGGCAATGAGCTTCTCAGTGTAGAGGAACCTTCGCGTTGCTCTTCCATCATCTCCATGGAAATGACAGTCCTCAAAATTCTAAAACCCCTTTTTTATTCAAAAGGATGTATTTGGGGCTGAAAATCCCTTTTAAGATAGTTGTTTGACCATTTGGCTTCTGCAGCTTCTCCAGATCACTGGATATCAGGGATATAAGGGAAAGGCGCGCAGCACATCTAGGTAAGCCCGTTTCACGGTCTCTTAGTCCCTGCTCCAACTGAGGTGCATCGGACAATTGCAGGCTGCCACTTAGTGAGTAAAATGAAAAAATAATGAAAGTTCAGAACTTCTTTATATTGTGAAGATGTCAGATATATTGGATCCTGGTATTTATGTGCAGCAGACCGGAGGTGATTGGCTGACCGCAGCAGGACACCCCCAGCCAGCTCAATCATCCCACACCTGCAGCAATGTGCTAACCCAGAGAACTACAGGTCCCAGGAGCACCAGGTGACAGGCTATTAGTGCATTGTAATGACCTTGATGAGAATGCCTTCTACTTTTCCTTCAGAGTACATTTATCCATACTTCAGAGGCTCAAGAAATGTCTGCGTGGAAGAAGTTTCTTTCGGCATTCAAGAGGAAGGAGGTCACGGACCAGAGCGCTGAGCTCAGAAGGAAAAGGCTGGTGGAATTGGCATGTCAGCACCAATCTGTCATCTGCTGCCGGATGACACCGAAGCAGAAGGCTAGCATAGTGGAGCTGGTGAAGAAGAACAAGAAGGTCACAACACTTGCTATCGGAGATGGCGGAAATGATGTCAACATGTTAAAGAGTAAGAATCCATTTTGGTAGATCAACTCAACTAACTTACAGGAGAAAATTCTAGCGTTAAAGCTATATTCCCATCCAGTGGCGTACCACTAGGGGGCGCAGGGACCGCAATTGCAACTCGGCCTCTTCGCGAATGGGGACTTGTTGGCCCACGCCATATACAGTCTTACTGCTGCCAGCTGTGGGTCACACTCAGTGAGGGGAGGGCAGTTACTGGGGGAGCTGGCAGCCAATTACCAGCTGCAGACTCCCCAGGCATGCGCTCCTCCCTTCCCCTGAGAGACTACAGTTGTGATTGGCCACAACTGCAGTCTGTTAGTGCACAGCCGGCTGTGTGATTGGTCTGGTCAACCGTGCTCTGACAGTGTCGGGGAGCAGAGGGGGAGTAGAGGGGGAGTACATATGGAGGTTAGTACTATATGTACTCAAATATGTGGGTATAACTTATAATTATTTACAGGAGATACCCTGGTTATACCAGCATGCTCCATATTACTATATACAGGAGGATGTACAGCTACTCTATAAAGCGATATGGAGCATGCTGGTATAACCTGGGTATCTCCTGTATATAATTATATATTTACAGCTGGTATAAGTTTTATATCCCCTGTATATAGTGATATATAGCATGCTGGTATAACCTGGGTATCTCCTGTATATAATTATATATGTACAGCTGGTATACGTTATATATCCCACTGTATATAGTGATATGGAGCATGCTGGTATAACCTGGGTATCTCCTGTATATAATTATATATGTACAGCTGGTATAAGTTATACATCCTGTATATAGTGATATGGAGCGTGCTGGTATAACCTGGGTATCTCCTGTATATAATTATATATGTACAGCTGGTATAAGTTATACATTCCCCTGTATACAGTGATATGGAGCATGCTGGTATAACCTGGGTATCTCCTGTATATAATTATATATGTACAGCTAGTATAGGGTATAAATTTCCCGTATATAGTGATATGGAGCATGCTGGTATAACCTGGGTATCTCCTGTATGTATATGTGCGTGTGTGTGTGTGTATATATATATATATACAGTATATATATATATGTATGTGTATGTATGTGTATATATATATATAATATATATATATATATATATATATATATATATATATATATATATATATATAAATACACAGCTGGTATGAGTTATATATCTCCTGTATATAGTGATATATAGCATGCTGGTATAACCTGGGTATCTCCTGTATATAATTATACATGTACAGCTGCTATAAGTTATACATCTCCTGTATATAGTGATATGGAGCATGCTGGTATAACCTGGGTATCTCCTGTATATAATGATATATGCACAGCTGGTATAGGGTATAAATTTCCCGTATATAGTGATATGGAGCATGCTGGTATAACCTGGGTATTTCCTGTTTATGATTGCACACTTTATGCACAATTTAAAAAAACGCATCAAAAACCTGCATGCAGTTTTTTTTTTTTAAACACCTATTGTTTGAATCCACGTGTGGTCTTTGTGTACCGCATGCAATTTTTTGATGTGATTTCAATTGTGGTTCAAAAATGCAGGAAAAAACATGAACACGGCCTAAAGGGGCTGCAAACACATTTTCATATAGTCCAGAAAAGCGTCATGTTTATGTCAAAGCGCTGGATTATGTATATAGATTCATTTTGCACCTGTTTGCAGGGCAGTTTAGGTATGGGTACTGGTACAAATAGAAGGGAGGGGGACCTGAGCTGAACTTTTGCACCTGGGCCCCTGAGCCTTCAGACACGCCCCTGTTCCCATCTCATGCAGTGATAGTATATTGCTAAATTATGCCAACACTTAGTGATCTGATCCTGGGGGGCTTTCAATCCTGAGAATAAGGGGGCCGTATCCCTGAATTGGTGTGGGTCCCACTGATCATAAAGTGGTGGCATATCCGAGTGATATGTCATCACTTTGAGTTGGCAATACTTCCAATGTGGCAGACTTGCTACACCAGAAAAATCCTCACAAAAATGTACATCAAAATGTCAGTGTTTGGTGCATATTTTGACATGGCTTTTGGTGCAGATCCACAGCAGATTTCACCCCATCAATTTGATTTAGTTGAAATGGTAAAATCTACTGTGGATCTGCATTGAAATCCACACCAAAGGTAGGTGGTATGTGTGAAGTACCGGCCTCATGAAACCAAGGTTTCCCAGCAGAAGATTGCCCTGAGCATCAGACTGCCTCCAGCGACTTACCTCCTGCCCGCGGTGCCTCCTGTAAGTGGTGCACACCTCAGCTCAAGCACGTGTGCAGTGTTATCATTTCTATAGAAACCCTAGATTATATGTCAGCTTTCCCTGGAGATGGGCTCACATGAGAGAAGCTGTCAATCAGCCTGTGTGGGTGGCTGAATGCAGATTGACAGTCATGTGTCCTGGGTCCTGGCAGGATTTGCCTGACGTTTGCAGAAAATGCTATTAAATTCTGCATTATCATCATCCACTATCTTAACTCAGTCATGTGCTGCATAGGTTGGCCGTGGTAAGGCTGCTTTCACACGGGTGTTAAGGTCAGTTCAGGTAAGGCCGCTCTCACACCGGCATTAGGGTCAGTTCAGGTAAGGCTGCTCTCACACCGACATTAGGGTCAGTTCAGGTAAGGCTGCTCTCACACCGGCGTTAGGGTCAGTTCAGGTAAGGCTGCTCTCACACCGGCGTTAGGGTCAGTTCAGGTAAGGCTGCTCTCACACCGGTGTTAGGGTCAGTTCAGGTAAGGCTGCTCTCACACCGGTGTTAGGGTCAGTTCAGGTAAGGCTGCTCTCACACCGGCATTAGGGTCCGTTCAGGTAAGGCTGCTCTCACACCGGCGTTAGGGTCAGTTTAGGTAAGGCTGCTCTCACACCGGCGTTAGGGTCAGTTCAGGTAAGGCTGCTCTCACACCGGCGTTAGGGTCAGTTCAGGTAAGGCTGCTCTCACACCGGCGTTAGGGTCAGTTCAGGTAAGGCTGCTTTCACACCGGCGTTAGGGTCAGTTCAAGTAATGCTGCTTTCACACTGGCGTTAGGGTCAGTTCAGGTAAGGCTGCTTTCACACCGGCGTTAGGGTCAGTTCCAGTAATGCTGCTTTCACAGCGGCGTTAGGGTCAGTTCAGGGTTTCTGTCTCTGCTCCAGTTTTGGAGGAGAAAAAGTAAAAGAAAATGGAAAAAAACTGATTTTTTTCCCCATTTGATTTCAATAAGATTTAAAAAAAAGCAAAAACAAATGGCCAACTGAGAGAACAGAGAAATGGCGCGGTCTGCAGCATTAGTTTTCCATTAAAAACAGAAACCAGACAGAATGAAAGCAAACTGAAGCCTTCCAATTTTTTTAAACCCCGTTGAAATCAATGGGGCAAAAGAGGATCTATTTTTGGGTTTTATATCAGTTTCTGTCCTCCAAAAACTGAGCAGAGAGACGGAAATCCTGAACTGACCCTAACGCAGCTGTGAAAGCAGCCTAAGGGCTCAGTCAGACCAGCATTTTGTGTTGTGCATGTTTTTTGTGTCTGCCATTCGCATCTATTAGAACCAATGCTTTTCAATGGCAGCGGACAAATGTCCGAGATTTACCTGCGCCAAAAATTTGCACCGGTAAAACATTTGTGCTGTGGCAGGGGAATTCTTTATCCCCATGGGGAGTCCCCTTGTCATGGGAACTATGACAATTCTGTGACAGTGTTCAGTGATGAGGGGACTCCATGTGGGGATGAAGAAATCCTCTGTGACAGCTATGGCAGAGGATCGCGATCTTCTCTGTATGTCAGTGGGGTCACCGCTGCTGCCGCCGGCCTCATTGTCTGCAAGGCGAAACCCATGGATGTGACCGCATCCAGTGGTTTCACATCCAAGGAATCCCCTGCTGCAGCTGTCACACAGCTGTTATTTTTCATTGAGATCTGTTACTTTGTAGATAATAATAAGACCGCCGCCGCCGAGTTCTGAAGTCACCGACTTATTATTACGTGTATTCCCCAGACTAATGTCTAGCGTCTGCTTGCTCCACAGCTGCTCATGTCGGTGTCGGCATCATTGGGAAAGAAGGACTACAAGCCGCTCTCGTCGGGGATTTTGCGCTGGCGCAGTTCTCTTATCTCCAGAATCTGCTTTTTTTCCACGGACGTTTGTCGTTTTTACGTATTTCAAACTTTTTTTGCTTCTACAACTACAAGACGTTTGCGAGTCTTATTCACAATTTCTGGTTTGCTTTCTTCAACGGCTTCTCTGCTTTGGTGAGTGATACATTCTATAATACTGAAAACAAATGGGTGTATTGAGGCAGCGGTCCTGGGGGGTCCGACATTTAATCTGTGAAGAGGGGATATTTGCATAGAGTTTGTAGATCAGAAGCCATAACCTTAAAGGGGTTGTCTCGCGGCGAAAGCGAATTTTTTTTTTTTTAAATGGACCCCTGCATTCTGCCCTGTGAAAAAGAAAGCCTGTGTTAGTTTTTAACAAGCACATTGCACTTACCTGCATCAGCGTTCTGCAGCTTCTTCATTTCGTCTTTTAAAGATGGCGCCGCTGGTCTTCTCCCACGGTGCACCGCGGGTCTTCCCATGGTGCACCGTGGAGTTTCTTCTTCTGTCTTCCGCGTTCCACTGCCGATACAGCCACCTCATTGGCTGATCGGCACCACGTGACGGAGGCGGAGCTACGATGACGACGCGCAGACCAGCTCTCCGGCACGAGCGGCCCCATTCACCAGGCAGAAGACCGCACAGCGCAAGCGCGTCTAAAAAAGCAAGAAAACATCAAAATTAGACGGATCCATGGCGACGGGGATGCCAGCAACGGAGCAGGTAAGTGAATAACTTCTGTATGGCTCATATTTAATGCACGATGTATATTACAAAGTGCATTAATATGGCCATACAGAAGTGTATAGACCCACTTGCTGTCACGAGACAACCCCTTTAATAACAGTGATACAATATTGCACAAAGGAGTGTTCCATATTCAAGCAGCCAATGAACAGTCAGCTGTTGTTGTTGATGTGCTGGAAGCAGGAAAAATGGGCAAATCTAAGGATCTGAGCGACTCTGACTAGTTTTGATGGCTGGACCACTGGCAGGTCCTTGATTGTGATAGCACCTTGCACAACTGGTGGACCAGTTCGCAGGCTAATTTCTGTATGTGGGCGGGGAGTCTTGTCTGCACATTAAGGACAGATGAGAAGATTGGGCGACTTTTCTGAAGTGGATTCACGGAAGATCTGCGTTGCCCCCTGTATGTAGTGTACTGTATACAGCGTATGCGTTGGTACTTATGTGGTTGTATTGCAACACCCCAGAGGGGTGACCCGGGCACCTGACTAATGTGAAGAGCTGGGAGGGTGAAGTGCTGACTTGTCATGGCGGCACTGACCAGGCTCTGGTCCCGGAGGGATGACACGCAGCCAAGGCCAGTGTAGTATTGCAGGTCAGCTTAGACACCCCTATGATAGGGAATGCCAATAAAAGGATGGGGAGTAGTAGTACTGATCACTCAAGACGCCACCATTCCCACATACTGTTATGCTATGCAGCGGAGAAAAGAACACAGAGACTTGTGTATAGTACCTCGGGTCCCCAGGAACAGTTAGGGCCCGGTATAACTTTTACTAAATGAATAAAAACTTTTACAACAGGTGTTTAAGGTAAGCCAGGTACAAATCACTTTCAACGTAAGTAGGCCACAGCTCGGAGGTAGGGAGGATACACAGGATGAATATAGCCCTACAGTCCACATTATCTGTATTTTACCGGGTCCTGGATTGGGAGCACTCCAGAGAAGGAAGGGGGTAGGGGTCACTCTGCAGACACTCTGGCAGAAAATTATTGACAGGAAGGCTTAAACAATAAACACTCCGCACGGCAGACGTGTGGGTGTAACTCAGTCGTGTACCTCTGTGCGGTGATCCTAACTTCAGATGGCCGCTCAGGAAAAGCTTGTGATGTGAACTAGTACCTGTACAGAATTATTGTAGGTCTCTCTCTCTCTGTTGCTGGGACTCGCTCCATTTACATCCACTCTCCAAATGCTATGGGATGTCACTCCTCTTCCATCTTCACCTACATGGAAGCTGAAGGTGGTTCCATGCGGCTCTGTGTTGGCACTCTCATGGGTCCCTGAACAAGATGGCACTCACAGACTGAAGATAGAACTCCTTTCCCGCTCTCAGACATTTCTATTTATACCTTCACTTGTACCACATGACAAGACAAACTGATACATTTACATTAACCTCTCAAACGCCGCAGCTGTGCAACACACACAGGATTTGACAAGACAAGCTTTGCACAGTGCATCTATATAGGACAAACATGTATGACATTCATGGGGGGACCAGGATGATGAGCTGGCCCACTACAGTATCACAAAAAGAATGCATTAGAGATTATGTTCATCGTTCAGATAATCTGGATTCTCATAGTCCCTCTAATATCTACACAATTTTGCAGCATACATTGTGGCGAATGTCCTGCTTTCGTGAGGGGCGGTGACTTGGAGGCGCGTTCTTCTGGATTTTTATGTAAAACACCACATATCCCTCTGGTTTACATTTTCGTCCGGATTGAACTTTGCACTATTGGCGCTATATATTCTATTTTGTTTTTGTATAGTTTTTAACATAAATGGATTTACGGTTCATTTCATTCTAAACACCTTTGCACCAACGTATGTCAGGTCTACATGCAAGTACAGGCTGTGCTTCTAGATCCCAGCTTGTAGGGTAGGGAGTAAAGACCCATTTATGGTCTGAAACATGTCAGACAGAAGGGCTTTCTTCTTACTCTTATGTTTGTCATCACTATATTGCATCAATAGAATTTGCCCAGAAAACCTCCTTAAGTGGATCAAGGGGGGCCAGATAAATTAAAAAAACAAAACCAGCTTATACTCACCTCACCCGACTCCCCACATGTCCCACCACAACAGCTCCAGGTCTGCAGCCGCCTGCTTATGGGATGCAAGATGTGCTGCAGCTAATTGCAGACACCAGCACTTGAACGCTGATTGGCTGCAGCAGCCTGTGATGTCCAGTACACAGGCTTCAGCAGCCTGTAAGCACAGATTGGGCACGGAGCAGGGAGCTGCGTGGACCCAGGAGAGGAGCAGAATTTTGTTTTCTCTTGTCGCATTGCAAGAGACATAACTCCCTGCCTAAGCCATATGAGGGTTTGTATTTTTGGGATGAGTTGTATATTTGGGGTGCATGTAATGTATTATAGAACTTTTGTTACGTTTTTTGGGGAGGGGGGTGGAAAAAAATTCAGAAATTCTGCCATTATTTTGGGGTTTTATTTTTACAGCTTTCACCATTCAGGAAAAATCACCCGATGACTTTCTTATCTGATCAGTATATATCAGCATTGTTATTGTACGAGTAGCGCAGCTCTGTGAGGGCTTGTTTTTTTTTCCGTACCATTTTGAGGTCCATTTGACCTTTTTGAATTGCTTTTTTATTGTGTTTTTCAGGCATCTAACAAAAGAAAAACAATTGTGGCGGTAGTTTTAAAAAAATTTTTTACAGCGTTCACCATGCATGATTTCATTGCCTGGTTCGTTCCAAACGTGGTAATATCTATTCAAAAAGTAAAAGTGTGTATTTTTTTAAACTGGATTTTCTAAAAATAAAGTTTATTGAACTTTTTTTGATGATATTTTTTAGTCCCTGAAGGGGACTTTGAAGATGCAATCGCTAGGGTAGTACACTGCATTACTTATGTACTGCAATCTAATAAATCAATGGCGACAGCCTATTAGGTTCTGCCAAAGGCAGTTACATGGCAGACATGGGGGCTTCTGTCAGGCTAGCATGGGAACCCATTGTTACCTTGCAATCGCACTGCAAAGTGCCAATAGGTGACAGAGGGATTCTCCACCCCTGTCATCTGCTTACATGCTGTAGTTGATATTGATTACGGCATGTAAGGGGTTAAACTACCAGGATATGAGGTGCATTCACTCCTGGCAGTTAGAGCAGGAGCTTGGCTAAGAGGTAACCCAGTTTAGCTTGTACCAACCCAATAACAACACTTTGCCACTGGCGTAACTATAGGGGATGCAGGGGATGCAGTTCCACCCAGGCTCACGAGCGTTAGGGGGCCCATAGCCTCTTTTCTCCACATAGGGAGCCCAGTACTATGAATAAAGCATTATAGTTGGGGGCCCCATTAGAGATTTTGTATTGGGGCCCAGGAGCTTCACGTTACGCCCCTGCATTAAGGGGTTAAGTGAAGTTGGGGGGCCCCAAGATAAACTTTTGCACCCGGGCCCATGAGCCTTGAGCTACGCCCCTGCACCTTGCCATCAAGCAGTGACAGAACTTTTTGTCCCAGGGCACACTTTGTCAAATCCATGAAATAATGTTAAGTAATGGAATTGACGGAAGGCAGTGGCTTGATGCATTATGGGAAATCACCCCAAAATCAATATTATTGTAGTGACCCAGTACATCACCCTGGTCCCCTCCATAAATGTCATACATGTTTGTCTTGTGTTGATGCACTTTGCAAAGCTGTCCTGTCATTTTCAGTATGTGTGTTGGACAGCTGCAGCGCTTGAGAGGTTAACTGTCAATAAAATCCAAAGCCTGCATGTAAATGTATCAGTCTGTCATGTCATGTGGTGTGAGAGGAGGTATAAATGAGCGATCAGCTTGCGCTGTAAAGGCACATAACGATTATCGCTCAAAAGATGTCTTAGGTCATTACTCCTCTATTTACCTGAGCTGGAGACCACCATTCACTGCTGGCCCCCTGGTGTGAGCACATCCTGTTTCTGCTCAGCTCAGTCTACTTGTACCTCCTCAACTCTCCGGTGCGTTGGTCCAGTGAGTCCACAACCCTGTGTACCTAACGAGATCTATCAGAGGATATACATTCAAAACGAATGACCATCCTGCAATATTAGAGATCTGCAGTCCACATAGTGGGACAGAGTCACTCAGCGGCTCGCTCTAGACAGAGGCATCAAAGCAGATTTACCCCATATTGGTGTAAAATTTATATCACATGCATAAGAGATTGTTATGTTTGTGTGGGCAAATAAGCACCAGACCCACACTAACGGGACCGAAGGACACGGGTTAACACCAAGGGACCGAAAACGAATTCAGGCTGGACGTGCTGACGATAACACCAACTGGACAGAGAACTCCACACCGCGGCCTGGACTCATGGGCAGCCATAACATAGGAAAAATGAACAACACACTCACCAACCATTCTCACATGCTAAAGCAGATGGTAAATCTAAATATAAAAACGAGGGAATAGTTTGTACATTGCCCAATGAACTTAAGCCGTGAGGCCGCGATCAAGGCTCCTCATGTCTTGCGGTCCCTACTCTAACAAGGCACATGATCCAGCAGCATCAGACACCGTTCACACAGCATGCAGCAACAGCACAAACAACAGGACACAAGTCACGCCGCAAGCTGTGCAGAACAGACAACAGGACACCAGTTAAACAGCAAGCTGCTACACAGAAATAACAGGACACAACCTGTGTTTGTCTTGTGTGATAATCAAGCTACTGTGAGTGTGATGTGTGGGGATCATAATGGATGTACCATGTAGCAAAACTGTGTGGCACATTGCGCCACCAGAAACACTGGTACTATAATTTCCTAATAATTACTAGTATAATTATGTACAGGAAATACCCAGGTTATACCAGCATGCTTCATATCACTATATATAGCAGATATACATCCCCTGTACATACTGATGTAGATGTAACCTGGATATGTCCTGTACATAATTAAATGTACAGCTGGTATAAAGTATACCACCTAAACATGCGAGTTTACATGCAGTACATGGTACATACCTCATTGTACTGCTTCTCCACTCTCCTCCTCGGGTCCCGACACTGTTGCTTCACGGCTGGCCAGACATCCATCCTGACCCCCACACATCAAACACAGCTCTACTACATCCTTCCGGACTACCCACATCACACACAGCTCTACTACATCTTGACCCCCACACATCACACACACACAGCTGTGCTATATCCATCCTGATCCCCCCCCCACATTACACACAGCTCTACTACATCCATCCTGATCCCCACACATCACACACAGCTCTACTCCATTCATCCTGACCCCATACATTACACACACAGCTGTACTACATCCATCCTGACCCCCAGACATCACACACAGCTCTACTACATCCATCCTGATCCCCAAAAATCACACACGGCTCTACATCTTGACCCCCACACATCATACACACAGCTCCACTACATCCACCCTGACCCCCACACATCACACACAGCTCCACTACATCCACCCTGACCCCCACACACCACACACACAGCTCCACTACATCTACCCTGACCCCCACACATCACACACACAGCTCCACTACATCTACCCTGACCCCCACACATCACACACACAGCTCCACTACATCCACCCTGACCCCTACACATCACACAAACAGCTCTACTACATCCATCCTGACCCCCACAAATCACACACAGCTCCACTAAATCCATTCTGATCCCCACACATCACACACAGCTCTAATACATACATTCTCATCACTTCAGCTCATCCAGCAGGGATCACAACCAACACAGCCAAGTCCTACATCCACTGGTCATGTGGTCCCTGACTCCTCGCACACAGGTAATGACATTACCGTGACATCACATGTCCTGGAAGCTGTCTTGCTTTGCAGGTCTGTGTGTCCCCTCATGTCAGGACTGCCGCGGAGGATTTACCACACTAAGGGGCAGTGCAGGCTCTGTGAGGGGCTTCTGGCAGACTGGGCTGTACAGGGAAGCTCCTCTGGGGCCAGTCATACACACGTGGCCCTGCGTAGAGCGCACACAGGGCTGCTCGCAGGCACTCGTACTCCTGCAGCAGCTTCATAGCGTGCAGCTGCAGTAGTAGCTACTCCACCTGCTGCCGCACCCTGCAGCACCGCTGCCAAGTTGTTGCGTGCCCGGACCACAGCTGACCAATTCCTGATGAATCTTGGTCATGTTAGTATGCTGAAAAATATTTTTCACAATTTTTTTTTCCCTTCAATCAATAGATTGGATGCGACTCTTGGTTTCTATTGTGGAACGCCATTATGTTTACTCTGTATCCAGCGCTCTACATCGGGATTATAGACAAGGTAAGTTGGGAATCCCTAACATTGTCCCTGGGCCACTCAGCAGTTGGTGACATCTTGTATGAAGGCTGCTGGGAAATCCTAAATACTAAAGAATCTGTAAAAGAGTGAACCTCCATCTCCGGGTCAGAATTCTGTAATCACCAGACATTTCTGCTTCTGTTTTTCCTTTTTTATTAAACTATTTATATATACATGTAATACAGCGCTGGATTGTCCGCCGCAGCGCGGTGCCGCTAGCTTGATTTACTGCAAGAAAATCGGGCTGAAATACAGCTTTTTAAAGCTATGGCTACTGGGGGGGTGGGGGTGGGGGGGGACTTTTGGCATACTGGGATGCATCTGCTTATGGTGTCTTTTTCTTATCTAGGATTTTGATAGTAAAACCAGTCTGAAGAATCCACACCTGTACATCAGAGGGAAGCGGGGCACACCTCTGCCCACGAAGATCATTGTGTACATCCTCTATGGCGTCTACACGTCCTTGGTTATGTTTTTTACTGCCTATTTCGGGTTCTATGATACTTCTGGACCCCCGCGCACATACAGCTATCATGTGTTCGCATATGTTGTATCTAACATCTATATTCTGGCTGTCATAGCTGAGGTAAGGAAACCATTGATGTATCCGTGTAGCAGCGCGCTGTAGGAATAGTTTAATGCGCACCTCTCACTATACTGTGCCGCCTTCTATAAGGGCTTCCAGACTTTAGACTCGTTCATGCACGAATACACTCCGCAGCAGCGAGCGTTTTTGCACGTGCGCTTGTCTGTGGAGGCCCTCAGAGTAGCATATAATAGGGACAGGTCAGCAATACTTAGTGTCCAGATGGCACGAAAAAAAAAATATTTTGTCGATTGGCTAATGGCAGCTAACAGAAGGAATCTCCCGCAGACGGGTGGAAATTACACGGCGGGATTTCCTGCAGAATTTCCGCTTGTGCCCGCTGCCATAGCATTGCAGTAGATAATGCAATCTTATGCAGACAGCCAGCTTAGAAAACAACTCATGGAGGAAAATGAAGGTGACTAAAGATCCTTTTACACGCAAATGAAGATGATTAAAGAAACTTAAACTTTATGCAAATACATTGCTAAATCTTTAAATCTTTCGGCCATTTGAAAGATTAATTATCTTTGCGTGTAAATGTCTGTTCTCTGACGATCCGACCAATGGAACCCCAAGCAATCCAGAGTCTGACACACCTGAGTGTCCCATTTGCATGGAGTGGTGTTGTACATGCTCAACGCTGCTCCCTTGTCTTTTATTTGAAGGGGGAAGAGGGAAATTTCCGAGTGTAATCTCTGCCTGTCCCACAGAAGTGAATAGGACGGCAGTCGAGTATATGAGGCACTCGAGTATGCCAGTCTGGGGGTCTCTGAGGGTTCCAGTTTTCGTATTCCCCAGCGATCAAACATTTATCCCCTATCCTGTGGGTAAGGAATAAATATCTGTAGCAAAACCTTTTCAAAGTGAATGGAACTGAGCTGCAAAACCACACGCAACCTGTGGACAAGCGTGGCGCTGTTCTTGACTAAAGCAGCTAGGACTTTATAAAGTAGTCTTAATGTTTTTCTAACCCAATGAGATTAACGCCGTAACTAATGACGCATCCCTTTCCTGTATTAGAACTATACCAAAGTGAATAAACGCTCAGGGTACACACGCCTTAAGCAGAGTGAGCTATATACTTGCCGTGGCTTCACTCTACGTATCTGAGGAAAACGGATAACCGTCTTTAAGTCTGGTTCTTGATTTCCTTGGTGCACCCAGATACGAACTAATTTGGAACCCAAGGCCTGAAAGGTTATGTGACTGTCTAGCGGTCCTTAACAACTGGCGTAGTCGGCAGGATCAGATTAATAATGAATTTGCTTGAAGAATATCACATTCCAAATATTAATAGGTGTTTGTAGATTATTCGGCCCTGTTGTAATTCATGTCTCTGTTATTGGCACTGATATCTTACAGGCCTTATCTGCATCCATCAGTGCCAATAACAGATACATGAATTACAACATAAAGTAGTATTTTATTTTTGTATTTGTTTTATCAACTTTTCACATGACTGATCTGAGAATCTGAACACATAAGGGGAGGCTGTCAGATACGACTTTTATGTGCAACTTTTGGTCCAAGTTCTGATCTGTTAGGAGACAAATTCAGCAAGAAAAGTCGCTCGCTGTATGTTAAATTAGGAGGAAATGGCTTCTTTCTCTGTGGTGTGAAGGTTGGAGCTGGAAACACCTCAGCCCTGGAGTAGCGCGCTGTAAATCAGGTCTCAACCCCCGGCCACAGATTTAGATATAAAGTGAGGTGACCCGGCATTAATAATAGTCTCATGTTGGACATTTCATGTAGACTGAAAAACCTTGTGTTCTAGACCAAAATGTAGGCGCCTGAGCTTTCATAACTCTCCGCCACCGGCTTTCTATTGCCATCGTTAACGCTGTCCCGTATGGATTCTGTTCTGTCCCATGTAACGTTGCTTTCTCTTTCTCCTTCAGGCTCTGGTATTAATGTCATCGTATACGCTGCTCGCGTTACTCGCTGTTGTGCTCTCTCTCATCAATTACCTTGTTGTCTCCATCCTCTGCACACTGCCGTCAGCGTACGCTTCAAGCGCGGTGAACTTCAACTTCCTAGGTAGATATTTCATCTTACTCTGTTACTTACGTATCGTTGCTCTCAGTCAGCGCTCCGCACACTTGTGGTTTTTTCACCCGATTGTCAATGGGAGTTTCTAATATTAAAAACGCATCACGCAAAAATCGCAGAGCCCAAACTTGTGATGCAATCTTAACATTAGAAAGTCCCATTGACATTCGCGTAAAAAAAACACTGAGATATCGCAGCATTAAAAAACCGCAAGTGTGTGCGAGCCCCAAGAGAAACGAAACAATATTCGGGCAGATATGATGCTTTTTAATGCTAACAAACACCCCCACAGAAATGACATCATGAATGGCTGTGATTGGCTAATGCCAGACTAAGTTAGCCAATCAGAGCATTAGCTTTTTGGAGGCGGGACATTCAAGCCTCACTTGCAGAAAGCAATGCTCTGCCAGCATGCACGGGGGAGCGACAGCCTGCAGCAGCACCACGGGAGGTGAGTATTCTTTTTTTTTTTTTCGGACACTGTATACCCGGTGTATAAGACGACCCCCGACTGCAGAGCAGATTTTTCGGGGTTAAAAGGTCGTCTTATACGCCAGAAAGTGCGGTATATTTTTTAGCACCATTGCAGCAGCCAGATGGTGGTTGTCGGTGAATATTCATTTTACAGCTCCTCTTTGGTGACTCTCATGCAGGGTTTTACCTGAAAAAATGTGTTTTAATTAATTCCATTTTCTTGGCATGTTTCTTTTTCTAACATTTTGCACGCCTAGAAACCAATTTTGCTGCTCTGACCCCAGTGTATTGGCTGACAGACCTCATTAACATCAATGGGAAAAATTGTGTAAAAACTTGTGGGCTGCTTTTTCTCATGTTGCCCCTCATTAAAAAGAAGCATTCAGGGCTGAGGCTGAACCTATGTGTTTTTGGAAAAAATTGCACTTACTCTTTTCAGAGCTCAATTCTCAAACACCTATGGGGTGAAACACACTTCCCATTGAAGGGTGTAGTTTCAAAAATGGCTCCTTTTGGGGGAGGGGGGTGTTTTTTCTGTCTTAGTATCTCAAGGCCTCTGCAAACCTAAAATGATGCCTGGAAAATGTCCTAATAAAAGGGAGGCCCCAATAGCCACGAAGTGCGCCTTCATTTCTGAGGCCTGTTGCACACTGGGGTCATAGGTGAGATATTTACGAAAACTGCAGATTCAGAGTAATATTGAGATTCGTTAACCTGCTAACTCTTGTTGTTTTACTGAAAAAGATGTAAAATAAAAATTTGCAAAATAAGAAAAAAAATAATTTTGAAATCTTTCTTCTTTGCTTTATTTCCTGTTAAACACCTAAATAGCTAATACTACTGTGAAACTTTTGAGGCATCAGGTGATTTATGGGTGTTTTCTAATATATAGGCCCCTCAAAGTCCATTTAGGGGAAATATAAAAACAAAAACAATCACAGAAAACGGCCGTTACTTACTAAGTGAGGAGTGCATATAGACGCATCCTCCTCTCACCATGCAGGTAGCTGACTACCAAATGAGGGAGCAAATTACACCTGTGAGGGACACTGATGACACAGCCACTCGCACAGCCTCTTAATATAGAGGGGCGTGGCTGCTTGGTGTATACTCCCACACAGAGTAGATACAAAGTGGCAGACCATTCTGATACATGTAGTGCACCATGTAGACCAGCAACCTATTAATGACGCCATGATAATTCGGCGGGTTGCCCTGCATTTCCATCAGTGAACCACATTGGTACTGCCACCCTGGGCTCCCCCTGGAGTCTTAATGCCACACTGCATGTGAATAATAGATAATAAATGCAAGGCATTGGTTGGATGTTGGCCAAGATACATGAGCCCACTAACCACGTCAAGGTTCCTTGCGTTGTAGTGGGTCCCTACACTAATATAAATGCTTCACAGAAGGGGAAATCAAGAATTAAAAACAATCACAGAAAACGGCCATATACTTACTGACTAAGGAATGCATATAGATACATCCTCTCACCATGCAGGAAGCAGACTATCAAATGAGGGAGCTAATTGCACCTATGAGGGACACCGATGAGACAGCTCGTCAGCATGGTGCACTACATGTATCAGAAGGTCTGCCACTTTGTATCTACTCTGTGTGGGAGTATACACCAATCAGCCACCCCCTCTATATTAAGAGGCTGTGTGAGTGGCTGTCTCATCAGCGTCCCTCACAGATGCAATTAGCTCCCTCATTTGGTAGTCTGCTGCCTGCATGGTGAGAGGATGCAGCTATCTGCCTTCCTTAGTCAGTAAGTATATGGCCGTTTTCTGTGATTGTCGTAATCCGTTTAGAACTAAATAGGTCCTTTAAAAATAGGTTTGGGAAATTTTCTTCAAAATTTGAGAAATTGACCTTTTTGATGGTCAAATAAATACATTAACACTTATGAAATCATGCCGGCATAACGGGGACATAGATTGAGTGTTACTTAAGCCATTTGTGTGGTTGGAGTATTTTTTTTATACAAAGAAAAAATAAAAGTATAAAAATTGATCATTTTCAACATTTTCCATACATTTAGTTGTTTTTTTTTTATAATTAAAGACAAAAGATATTGACCGATATGTAGCACTAATATGAAGTACAAACAGTCCCAGAATCTCTTGGGTGTAAGTAAAAGCATTCTAAAGTTGTTACCAAATAAATGAACATGTTTAATTGGAAAAATGGGTCGTGGTCAGGAGGCCGACGCTGACTGTAGGGGTTAAAGGTGGCACTGCAAGCCCATCTACACTGCAGACTTTTTTGCAGTGTACAGATGAGATTCCCTGCAATGCCATGTCCATGGCTCATACTGTAATGTGCAGACAGAATACCGCATGTCAATGAGAGACCTCATTGTGAACATTCGCACTGTGTTATACTAACACCTCTCCCTTCTGTGCAGGCGCCATGCTCCATTCCATCAGCAGTGGATACATGTGGCTCATATATCTGTTTGGAGTCGTTGTAAACCTTATCCCTTCTCTTTTCTTTCGCTCGTGGTGCAGATTAATAAGTCCGAATCAATTGGTAAGTCCATCCCATGCATAATGAGATATCATTGAAGTAGCAATATTTCTCTTACAGGTGAAAACAGAATTATTCAACCCTGACTGCAAATTAGCTTTATTTGCTGAATTTACAAACTTTCAGCTATTTGCAAACAAAAAAATCAAGATCAATTAAGAACAATTTAAATAGCTAATCACAACTAATATAACATGCAGTTTCTCCAAATTCCTCACATGGAGCCCCTCTTTGTGTTCCCTCGCAGAAACAGAGCTGCTCAGTGATTGTCTTACAGTATTACCTCTAAACAACAGTGATGACCCCCAGTGATCACAGGTGGCGTTGGGGGGGCCGAGCGCAGACCTCACCCGGTTGAGGGAGACAGCGGGGTTGAGTAGATGGTTGTCACGGGTGGCTCTACTGCTCCACTCCATGGATCGGCTGCAGCCTGGCTCAACCACTCGCCGGTTACAAGTGGACATAGACAAATAGCTCGTGACTAGAGATGAGCGAGCACCAAAATGCTCGGGTGCTCGTTACTCGGGACGAAATTATCGCGATGCTCGAGGGTTCGTTTTGAGTAACGAACCCCATTGAAGTCAATGGGCGACCCGAGCATTTTTGTATATCGCCGATGCTCGCTAAGGTTTTCATGTGTGAAAATCTGGGAAATTCAAGAAAGTGATGGGAACGACACAGCAACGGATAGGGCAGGCGAGGGGCTACATGTTGGGCTGCATCTCAAGTTCACAGGTCCCACTATTAAGCCACAATAGCGGCAAGAGTGGGCCCCCCCCCCCCCTCCCAACAACTTTTACTTCTGAAAAGCCCTCATTAGCATGGCATACCTTAGCTAAGCACCACACTACCTCCAACAAAGCACAATCACTGCCTGCATGACACTCCGCTGCCACTTCTCCTGGGTTACATGCTGACCAACCACCCCGCACGACCCAGTGTCCACAGCGCACACCAAAGTGTCCCTGCGCAGCCTTCAGCTGCCCTCATGCCACACCACCCTCATGTCTATTTATAAGTGCGTCTGCCATGAGGAGGAACCGCAGGCACACACTGCAGAGAGTTGGCAGGGCTAGGCAGCGACCCTCTTTAAAAGGGGCAGGGCGATAGCCCACAATGCTGTACAGAAGCAATGAGAAATATAATCCTGTGCCACCGCCATCAGGAGCTGCACACGTGGGCATAGCAATGGGGAACCTATGTGCCACACACTATTCATTCTGTCAAGGTGTCTGCATGCCCCAGTCACACTGGGGTTCTTTAGAAGTGGACACATGCAGTTACAACTCTGTGTGGACCGACAGCATGGGTGGCTCCCTGGAACCCACCGGCTGTACATACAGAAGAGAATACAAATCACATAGAATTACTGAGTAGCAGATATAAAACTTGTATGAAAGATGCAGAAAATGTTTAATACAGTATCCTACATGATCACTTAAGTCTGCTTACCTCCAAGCCGAGTCCATTCACAAACCATTCAAGGCCCAGAAAGTTGACGGCGATGTCTGCATCCCCACTATACACCAGGATGCGATACTTCTGCAGAGAAGGATAAATAGCAGATAATGGCTGTCCAAAAAAAATTGTGCAACAGTGCAAAAAGCAGCCTCCACAGTACTGCACACGGTTAGATGTGGCCCTAAGAAGGACCGTTGGGGTTCTTGAAGCCTAAAATCACTCCTAACGCTCTCCCTATAGCAGCTCCGGCATCAGCAGCACTTTCCCTGATCTCTGTCAGAATGCATCTGTGGCGAGCCGCGGGAGGGGCCAATTTATATACTCGGGTGACACCTGATCTCCCCAGCCACTCACTGCAGGGGGGTGGTATAGGGCTTGAACGTCGCAGGGGGAAGTTGTAATGCCTTCCCTGTCTTTCTATTGGCCAGAAAAGCGCGCTAACGTCTCAGAGATGAAAGTGAAAGTAACTCGAACATCGCGTGGTACTCGTTATGAGTAACGAGCATCCCGAACACGCTAATACTCGAATGAGTATCAAGCTCGGACGAGTACGTTCGCTCATCTCTACTCGTGACGCCAATACCCTTTATCTTAATTATTCTGACTAGAATGATAAAAAAAACTGTCCAGCCAGAAATAGGTTGGTAAACTAAGGGTATAAAGTTTACTAAATTTCCCAATACAGTCCATAAGAAATTCCAAACCATATTCTTACAGTGGCAGCATTCAACATGAACTACTTCTCAGACAGAGGATAATACACCATGTCTCCTTGCTATCCTTCAGGGTGACTAAGAGGTCTTGTCCCGTCTGTGCATGACTCTTCCATCGGGAGTGAAATAGACTCTCTTCCGTGAGGCTCTGTTCTTTTTCCCTTTAGGGGGTGACTCAAGTTTTCCCCTTTGGGTGCTTCTTCTGGACTCCCCTTTGAACTCCCTCTCTTCCCCTCTCTGGTCCTATTTACAAACTCCCCTCTGCCTTTGGGGGTGACTCACAAGACACATGTGGGTAGGGTGTCTCACATCCAGACATATACACGTTAGACATACCAAACACCAGACTTTTAACCTGACAGGGACTCTTCACAAAACCACCTCCTGGCTCCTCAATCATAGGTGACAAAAGGTTTCAATAACGACTTGTGAAAAACCCTATGTACCCTCCAAGTAGCTGGCAATTCAAGTTCAGAAGCCAGCTGATTTACTACCTGCGTGATGACAAAGGGACCCACATAACACGGCGCCAGTTTCAAGGACGGAACCTTCAATTTGCGATTCCTAGACTACAAATATACCTTCTGTCCCATCCTGTACGGTTCAGATACTGACAGACTCCTCCCATTACACAACTGCATACGAGCCCCCGTTGCTTCCAGGTTCTTCAGTACTTCTCTCCATACAACCTGCAGCGCATCTGTGGCGACATCAGCTGCAGGACAGGCAGACAGAGTAGAGATAGCTGTAAGCAAGCGAGGATGCTGACTATATACGCAATGGAATAGAGATACCCCAGTGGAAGAACTATGGTTGTTCAGCGCAAACTCTGCCCACTGATGAGCCTTTTTGCTAGCAAACAACCGTAAATATTGCACTAAATCCTGGTTCTTCCGCTCCGTCTGACCATTAGTCTGCGGGTGGAATGCTGACGAGAAGGAAAGTGACGTTCCCAGGTTCCTACAGAAGGCTCGCCAGAATTGTGCAACAAACTGAACCCAGTGATCAGATACGATGTTCTCGGGAACCCCATGTAGACGAATGAGTTCTTTTACAAAAATCTTGGAAAATTGTATCGCAGAAGGTAGCTTCTTTAACGCCACAAAATGTGCCATTTTTGAGAAGCGGTCTACAACAACTAGGATAGTGGTGAATTTCTGAGACTCGGGTAGATCGGTAATAAAATCAACCGATAAATGAATCCACGGGCGGGAAGGCACTGGTAACTGTCTCATAGGCCCCTCCGGACAACAACTTTTACTGCATGCACAGACAGAGCATCCTTTAACAAAGTCGCGGATCTCCCGAGACATGCCTGGCCACCAGTAGTGTCTAGGACAAAGATCCAGAGTCCCCTGAACTCCCGGATGACCTGCGAGCACAGGTGAGGGAGACTCTTCAATGACTCTGAGACGCAAGGTCTCTGGTACAAACCATCTGCCCTCCAGCACCCCCGAGGCAGCGTCCTGCTGATAATTTTGTAGAGGAGGGACAAGTTCAGATTCTACAGCTGCCACCACCACCACCCCAGGTGACAAGATATTTTCAGGAGCCACTGTCTCACTTTCCAGTGACCTGAAACTCCGTGAGAGGGTGTCCGCCTTCACATTCTTCTCCCCTGGAATATAAGTAACAATGAAGTTAAACCTGGCGAAAAACAACGCCCACCTGGCTTGGCGAACTGAGAGTCTCTTAGCATTGGTGAGATATACCAAGTTTTTATGATCAGTATATACGGCAATGGGATGCCTTGAACCCTCAAGATGGTGACGCCACTCTTCTATAGCCCACTCAATCGCCAATAACTCACCTTTACCCACGCCGTAGTTCCATTCCGCCGAACTGAACTTCCACAAGAAGAACGCGCATGGGCTATACCCAGCTCTTCCACTGATTTCCTGAGACAATACAGCCCCAGCCCCCACCTCAGACGTATTGACCTCAATGAAGAACGGTCGCCGTGCATCAGGCTGTACTAGTACCGGGGCGGCAGTAAATGCCCTTTTGAGATGACTGAAAGCCTCTAAGGCTTCTGGCGACCATCTTACCAAGTCGGCCCCCTTCTTGGCAAGATCGGTCAGAGGTTGTGCAATAACCGAAAAATTCTTAATGAAATTACACAAAAAATTTGCGAACCCTAGGAACCGCTGGAGAGCTTTCAGGTTGTCTAGTCTGAACCATTGGGAGATTGCTGCTACTTTATCAGACTCCATTTGAATCTCCGTGGGAGTAATCACATAACCAAGGAAAGACACTAGTTTAGTACCAAAAATGCATTTCTCCAACTTGACAAAAAGGTTGGTACTCACGCAAACGGGTCAGAACCAGCCTCAGGTGCCACACATGTGAGTCCCAGTCAGGGGGGAGTACACCAGAATGTCATTGAGATATACGACCAAAAATACCCCCAGGAAGTCGTGGACGACCGCGTTCATAAATCCCTGGAACACAGCGGGGGCATTACAGAGTCCGAAGGGCATGACCAGACATTTGAAATGTCCTAACGGGGCGTTGAACGCAGTCTTCCACTCATCTCCCTCTCGGGTGTGAATGAAATTGTACGCCCTCCTGAAGTCCAATTTGGAAAACCAGTGGGCCCCGACCACCTGATTCATTAAATCAGGAATCAGGGGCAAGGAGCACTGGTTCTTCACTGTGATTTTATTCAAAGCCCGATAATCCACACAAGGCCTCAATGCCCCATCCTTCTCTACAAAGAAGAGACCTGCCCCGGCAGGGGAACTGGACGGCCTGCTATGTCGTTTGGCCAGAGACTCGGAGATGTAGAACTTAAGGGCTTCGTGCTCCCGCCCCGACCAATTGAAAATGGCTCCCTTGGGATTGGACTTTCGGGGATCAAATCAATACCACAGTCCCACTCTCTATGGGGAGGCAAAATCTCAGACCGTTTCTTGGAAAATACGTCATGGAAATCAGACAAATACTCGGGAATAAATATGGCATCTGCTGAACACATGGATATAGTAGCTAAGTGACTATGACAGGACAACCCCCAATGTGTCAATTCCCGAGTGGACCAATCACATGAGGGATTGTGCAGTGCTAACCAGGGCATACCAAGCACTACATCAACGGACATCCTTTCCATTACTAAGAACGGCAGATTCTCAGAATGGAGAACACCCACAGTAAACTGTACCATGGGAGTCCTCCATTGTACAACCCCTGTAGACAGAGTGGTGGAATCAATGCTAGTGAAGCGTATGGGTGTCTCCAATGCCAAAAACTCAGCCATCAGGAGTCTGACAAAGCTTAGACTATCCAAATTAGCGGCAGCACCCGAATCAATAAAAGCCTAACTGGACCGAGTGAAATCCTGGAAGCCAGTATGAAAGGGCACCAACAACTTAGGGAGTACCTGTGATCCTAGGCAACCCTCCCGACAGTTGCCTAGGATCTGAAGTTTTCCGCCGGTCTAGACTGATGCTGCATCCGCTTCTGAGGACAGGTTGCTACACGATGTCCGGCTTTCCCACAATAGAGACAGAGACGCTGTGTGATCCGGAACCATCGCACTAGAAGTTGGCCTGGGAGAAAAGGGAGCAGGTCTGCTGGGTTCCCTAGCCTTACGGGCCTGACGTTCCTCTTTTCTAGATCTCAGCCTTCTGTCAGCCTTGAGTGCTAATTCCATCGCATTATTGAGTGTCACAGGAGCGGGATGAGAAATGAGTAGATCCTTGACAGCGTCAGACAGACCCAACAAGAACACATCTTTAAGGGCGCTATCGTTCCAAGAGGTTTCACCAGCATGCAGTCTAAATTTAGAGCAATAGTCCTCTACGCACTGCTTCTCCTGACGAAGGGACATGAGATAAGATACCGCCAACCCCTCACAGTCCGGCTCATCAAAAATACCTCCAAGTTCCCGAAAAAAACAAACCAACTGACTGCAGGCAAGCCGAACTCTCGGGTAAGGAGTAGGCCCAAGTCTGGGGGGGAACCTGAAGTAAGGACATAATCAATCCAACTTTCTGGGATTCTGAGCCAGATGAGCGGGGCCGTATCCGAAAAAAAACAATCTACATGCCTGCTTAAAAACAAAAAACTTGTTCCTCTCCCCTGAAAACACCTCAGGACAAGGACACTTGGGCTCAGGAATAGAAGGGGCGGTAGAAACATGCAGTAACTCCCTCTGCTCCTGGGCCACCATACGACCGGACAGGTCTTGGATTACGACCACCAAATCCTGCAACTGACTTGCGAGGGTACTCATGGCCTCCATTGGAGAGCAAAAAACCCACTGAGCAATTTTAAGGGCCAGTTATTATGTTACAGTATACTGCCCTTGATACGCCAGCCCGGGTTGCCCTAGATCTCACCCGCAACCACTGTCCCTGCCTACTTGCCTCCACTCCTGGCTAACCCCACGCGGGCAACTGGGCGGCGGTCCCTACGCTATCTAGGGACCGAGAGGCAGCACTGGCGTACCTAGATGAAATGGGTAGACTACCGACAGGACAGGCAGATGAAAAAAAAGACCAACACAAAATAATACTGATAGTAGTGAGGCAGATGGAAAAACCTGGCAGATGGTAACACAATAGCAGACAAGCTGACAGAGGCGAGAGACCTACAGATGCAGACTAGCTAGCAACCTGAGGGAAACCAATAACTGGCAGTAATTGCAGTTACTGCCAGACTTTTAAACAGAAGCCTCCGCCCAGAGGTGGAGAGAGAGAGACAGTCAACTCCCCATAGCACATCAAAAGGGAGCTCGTGCATGGCAGCTGCACTCCCAGGTGTGCGCGCGCATGGTGCCGCCAGGACTACCTAGCACGCACTGTGCCGCTAGCCACCAGCACCGCGCCCCCGACAGACGGACCACAAGTTGGGGGGACACGCCCCGACCACAGGACCCAGCACACCGCCGCCACGGGAGGAGCCACAACAGCAGCATGGTAACACCCAGACTGTCCAGCTGAATACAGGATGGTTGGGAGTACTGCACCATGTGTCCAATGCTCAGCCATTTGGTATATAGTTGTCATGTCTGCTTCATGGATGCAATAACTGCAAACCAAAATTTATTCTCTTGGCAATGTTCACAACACACTACCATCAAACTGGCCTGTAGTTCCCGGCTTCTTCTCTACTACCATTCTCATGGATGGGTACAACATTGGCCATTCTCCAGTCATCAGGAACATCATCTATTAAAAGGGACTGGTTACATAGTATGTTAAGCTGAAGGGAGACAATGTCCATCTAGTTCAGCCTATTTACACTTCCCCCTTGTTGATCCAGAGAAAAAACCCAATGAGGCAGAAGCCAATTAGCCCCCAGATCCGTTAGATTGGAGTTCTTTAGGAACTATGGGGTGGAGCTATCTGGACCCATCGCCTTACTCAACTTTAAGCACGGAACATCGGCCTCTAAACCACTGGATGAGAGCCTTATAACTAGAGGGACTACCGGGCCCAAACATATTCTCATCCTTATAACTGGAGGGACTACCGGGCCCAAACATATTATCATCCTTATAACTGGAGGGACTACCAGGCTCAAACATATTATCATCCTTATAACTGGAGGGACTATCGGGCCCAAACATATTCTCATCCTTATAACTAGAGGGACTACCGGGCCCAAACATATTATCCTTATAACTAGAGGGACTACCGGGCCCAAACATATTATCATCCTTATAACTAGAGGGACTACCGGGCCCAAACATATGATCATCCTTATAACTAGAGGGACTACCGGGCCCAAACATATGATCATCCTTATAACTAGAGGGACTACCGGGCCCAAACATATGATCATCCTTATAACTAGAGGGACTGCCGGGCCCAAACATATGATCATCCTTAAAACTAGAGGGACTACCGGGCCCAAACATATGATCATCCTTATAACTAGAGGGACTGCCGGGCCCAAACATATGATCATCCTTATAACTAGAGGGACTACCGGGCCCAAACATATGATCATCCTTATAACTAGAGGGACTACCGGGCCCAAACATAGGATCGTCCTTATAACTAGAGGGACTACCGGGCCCAAACATATGATCATTCTTATAACTAGAGGGACTACCGGGCCCAAACATATGATCATCCTTATAACTAGAGGGACTACCGGGCCCAAACATATGATCATCCTTATAACTAGAGGGACTACTGGGCCCAAACATATGATCATCCTGAATCCCAGCTATTGGAAATACAGAACGAAAGTGGTTATTGACATGGTGAGTGACTGCCTGATCTCCAGTAATGTTATCCTCATTTTTAAAGGGGTTGTCCGAGTTGTAACATCTTTGGACAACCCCTTCTGTGCCCCCTGATGGTGCTTGGTCTCCGTTGACAGCGATCGATTGCTGAGCTCTGTTAGGCCTTTGTCATACATATGCACTTGCTGCGTGCTGACAATCTCCATACCCTATATATGTGCGTAATACGCGCCAAAATACGACATGTCGGGATTTTTTTTTATTGCGCATTTCTTACACAGTACGAGAGGCATAATTAAAGTCTATGGGAGATTGGTAATGTGTATTAGGTGCGCGTAATACACAAAGAGCATACAGGCGTGTGAGAGCGCCTTATTGGTTGCAGCCCCTGTGACTTCCCGTAAAGCGGACATCTCTGCATCTGTAAACAGAGACCAGAGCAGAGGCCCGAGCACCGATGCGGGACACAGTGATTGACAATATGTCTAATTTTTTTTAATATTTTCATTTCTAACTGTATTTCAGGCACCAGAAAAGGGCAGGAAAATGAAAGTACGTTCTGCCTTCCGAAGAGGCGGTTATAAGAGGAGGTCCAGCTACGCCTTCTCCCACACTGAAGGATTTGCAAAGATTGTAACTAGAAAAGAATGTTTACAAAACTGACATTAATAAGATCAGCAAGAAAGCTTCACGTTCTGCCTGAAAAGAAGAGGTTAAACGCGCCAAAATATTTATACTTGGGGATAAACGGGAAGTCTTCAGTTTGAGGACTATAATATTAATGACTTCTGCTTAGGGAACATCATCAATAACTGTTTGGAGGGGTCTGACTCCCGGATGCCCCCTCGGTCAGCTGATCTCCTCCATTGTTTACCGGCAGGGTTGCCCAACTTTTTCTTTCTGGATGAGATTACATGCAGACGAACACAAATCGCATGTGAGTTTTGTGCGTTGCGTGAATATAAACTCCATGAGCGATAGATAGACATAGAGATATTTTTTTTCCCATACAGTGATGCTGCAAGGTAAAGAAAATGCTACATGTCCTATTTTTTTTTGCTTTCCTTGGAACGCATTTCCCATTGCTTTCAATGGGACAGTCAAATCTATTGCATGCTGCGCAATGTGATATTTACCATTGAAAACAATGGGAAACACTTGCCGTTCTTCTGATGCGGCTAAAATACACGCCGGAGGGCGGCTATTGTGAGGCGTTTTGGCCTGAAGAATACCTGGTATCCACAGGTAAAACGCATGTTGACAAGTGCGCTATTGGGCATTGTATCTTGGCGCAGTATCGCGCCCGCTCGTGTGAAGGCAGCCTGACAGTCAGAACTTTTAGGTGAATTTTTTAATAAGACAAAATGGAAACCCATACTAAATCCCGATGTTTATGCGACACATGGCTGCAGACCAGAATACTCATGTGACACAGTAGTAGCCTTTACTGTGAACCAGACATGAACTACAATCATAATAATTTGCACAAGCTCCTTTGGTTTCAAAGAAAAGCACATCTGCTTCCATTTCCTTCAGACATGGGATAAGATTTTTACTTCTGGACATTTGGTAGCACCTAGGCTTGCTGCTGCAGCTCAGGCCTATTCAAGTGAATGGGATTGAGCTGCAATACCTGGCACAACCACTATAACATGTATGGAGCACGCTCTTGGGTTCCTTTTAGTTGTTAAGATCCCAGGATTCAGATCCCCACAATCTGATATTAATGGCCTATAGTCTCAGTAAGCACATTGAGGGCCTCTTCGCAGTGTTTTCCATGATTTTAAAAAGCCAGTTTTTGTTTTTAAGGGCTTAAACAGATGGCCGTGTTTTTGTCTCTTCTTGCGGCCGTAGAAAAGCAAAATGGAATGAAATGCAATGGATTTCAATTGCTTTGTTTTCACTAGCGGGACTCTCGCATGTTAACCCTTTCCAATCCAATTTGTATCCTGGTTTTCCTAGGGGGCTTACTCTTTTTCTCCTTTTATACAACAGCGCTATCTGCTGGCTAAAGCCAGTACTGCATGAGGTGACACGTTGGATAGGCTCCAACAGTAGAGAGGCTGGCAATACACAGTAAGAGAACCCCGACGGACGTCTTCCAACATCGGAGCTGTACAGCATTATATCATAATGTCTTCACAGATCAGACAGTGGATTGGAGAGGGTTAATACTACATGCGAGAAAAGACAGGACTCGCCTATAAAGATGGACCTATCTTCCCGTTTTTTGTTTTTTTTAATTTGCGCTCAGTAGTGCAGAGTTTGAATAGTCAAAAAAAAAAAACTCCCGTACTTCATGCCCTATCATGAGAAAGTGAGAAAGGAAAATCTGTGCTCACCGCCACGCTCTCGCACGGGTCTGCTTCCCATTCAGGCAGACTTCTAACTTGAAAGCAGCTTCACCCCCCCCCCCCCTCCCCCCCGTCCGTGGCCGGCAAGCCATACAAGGGAAATCCAAAAAGAGTAAAAAAGAACTGCTTGTGATAGAAAGTCGTCTCCTTTACTGAATGAAAGTGCCAGTTTACAGACCCTGAAGGACGCGTTTCGGTCCGGTGTGGACCTCGGTCACCTGAGTTTGTATGTCAGACATCACTTCCTTAAAAGCTATGAGTGATTGAAAGCATCGAAGGCAGCTGAAAACTCCTATGTCATCCAAAAGGAGGGGAGAGCTAATAGACAATAATGGATACCTCAGAGAAAGAGCTGCAGTCGTATCAGAAGACGAATGTATAAAGAACACACAAGGAACGCGCTCAATGACAGGGGATACAAAAAGGTTAATGAAATAACACATTGCTGGGATAACAAAAACTATCATTACAGACCTACTTACCGCATTACTTACCTGCATCAAGTGAATTAATGAAGAGCAAGAAAAAGACTAATAAATGTACAGAAGATCGGATCTAAAAGGAAGACCTTTGGGGAGCCGTTAGTATACGGCCAGCATTAGTATACGGCCAGCGTTAGTATACGGCCAGCGTTAGTATACGGCCAGCGTTAGTATCCAAACCGCCTCTCGTTTGAATATCTGTTTTTGATTCGAGTCTCCTGTTGTTCCGTACCAACTCTATACCGTAAGACACAAATGTATCGGTTTCTATTCTGTTTCCCCAACATGTTTGGCAGCACCAGAGTTGCTAACTTCCCGTTTTTTATGTAAGCAGATGTTCCATCATCCGGATGGTGCAACCAACATATTTCACTTTCCATCATATAAACCACATTGGTGGAGTCCCAATTATATAACTTTTTACAGAAAGTTGTTTAGTGCCATCACTAATACCGATCTCTCTTAGATGCCTTGCCACAGGCCACAGCGCTGCCCACCGCAGCAGTAAAAGCCCTTATGTTGCAGCCAGTGTGACCGTTCCTTAACAGGGGATTTAGATAAACTAGGGGATAACAAACCTCCCAGATTTTTCCTTCGTTTAGCTACACATGAGGTTCCCTCTTCAAGTAGGACATCAATTACTTAGTCTTGTTTAAGAAGCGGTAAGTGCTGCAAAAGCAATTTAATTCTGAAAAAATCCCTACTGTAAGCAGTGGAAAAAAATAATTTATTATGGGGATGATGGTATTTCGTGTTGCCAAGACGTTCTGCACGCACCCTCGGTTCACCCTTTTCCACTGCTTTGTCTAGCGTGTCTTTCTTGTAACCTTTTTTTCTAACCTTTGGTAAATGGAATCCTTACATGTAATAAACTCCTGATTGTTGGAGCCCGGTCTCTTGGCTCTTACAGGTTCGCCATGGGGGATCACATTATGGTGTGTCTCGGGTGAGCGCTGGATGCATGAAGTATGGTCTTACCTGTAGTTGGCTTTCTATACAGGCTGCTGTCATTCCTATTTGTCAGGGTATTTCCCTTTAACAACAGCCCAAGAATGGGGTCTCATTTAGTGGGTAGAGATTGTAAAATATAGGTTGAATTCATTATTATTTATATTTTCACCAAACTTTTTTAGAACCACATCAGCCTGTGCTTCATGCAAAGTATCCTTCCATATGATGAGAATATCATCAATATGTCTATTATACCGCACCATGTGGCAGCGAGCGTATTAGCGTGTGCCCGCCTGTTTAAGCCCCAAGTGTAACATGAGTTTTAACCCTTCACAATCCAATTTTGGATTCAGGGTTTCCTAGGGGGCTTTCTCTTTCTGCCATTATACGATGGCGCCATCTGCTGGCTAGAGCCAGTACTGCAGTATGTGACATGCCTGAGAGGGCCCTAACAACAGAGCGGCCAGTAGTATACAGTAAGAATACCCTGCCGGACATCTTCCAACATTGGAGCTGTACAGTCTTCAATCAGAATGTCTTCAGACATCAGACAGTGGATTGGAAAGGGTTAATGTCCTTTCTGGTGTTTTTCAAATCCTGTAGAGAAACCTATGGGAAAAACAAATGTCATAACAGCAGCAAGTGTGACCCATAATCCAACACAAACCAAAATGCTGTGTATGTAGTGCGTATAATATTTCACTATAGACTCTGGAATAACAAGGCCGAAAGCAAAATGCGAAACAAACGCCTTTAAGACTGCCAGAAAAAATGGCACAGAAAATATGCTGTTTTTCAGAAAAATGCTGTATGGAAGCAGCTTGCAGTTCGTTACCACATTTCCATCAGCAGGTTTGGCTATTATTGCTTTATATATTGATGAGTAAAGTTCGGCGCGGTCCGCACGTCAGTAAATGCCCATTGTGTGTTTCTGCGACCAGTTGTGACACTTTAGTCAGTTAGGCCAGGGTTGTAAAACTACACTTCATTGTGGTCCTCATCTCGCTGACGGGCGGCTGAGTCTGAGGCCGACCTACAGGGAGCGCTCTTTTTCTTTGGAAAGGAAAGCATTCCTTGGTTAAAGGGGTTGTCCCGCGCCGAAACGGTTTTTTTTTTTTTCAACCCCCCCCCCCCCCCCGTTCGGCGCGAGACAACCCCGATGCAGGGGTTAAAAAAGAACACCGGAGAGTGCTTACCTGAATCCCCGCGCTCCGGTGACTTCTTACTTACCTGCTGAAGATGGCCGCCGGGATCCTCTCCCTCGGTGGACCGCAGGGCTTCTGTGCGGTCCATTGCTGATTCCAGCCTCCTCATTGGCTGGAATCGGCACGTGACGGGGCGGAGCTACACGGAGCCCCATTGGGGCTATACACTTCTGTATGGCCATATTAATGCACTTTGTAATGTACATTGTGCATTAATTATGAGCCATACAGAAGTTATAAGAAGTTTTTCACTTACCTGCTCCGTTGCTAGCGTCCTCGTTTCCATGGAGCTGACTAATTTTCGGCGTCTAATGGCCAAATTAGCCGCGCTTGCGCAGTCCGGGTCTTCTTGTTTTCTCAATGGGGCCGCTCGTGCAGGATGCCGGCTGTAGCTCCGCCCCGTCACGTGCCGATTCCAGCCAATCAGGAGGCTGGAATCGGCAATGGACCGCACAGAAGCCCTGCGGTCCACCGAGGGAGAAGATCCCGGCGGCCATCTTCACCAGGTAAGTAAGAAGTCACCGGAGCGCGGGGATTCAGGTAAGCGCTGTGCGGTCTTTTTTTTAAGTCCCTGCATCGGGGTTGTCTCGCGCCGAACGGGGGGGGGGGGGGGGGTTGAAAAAAAAAAAAAAAACGTTTCGGCGCGGGACAACCCCTTTAACTATCACCTGCGTGAGAGCGGCCTGAAGCCTTATGAAGATGTACGCCAGAGTCGTTGCAGAAACTTATGTTACTCATGGCTGCTTCACTAGACCGTGACCTACCACAGCTTTTGCTTTTTGCTTGTGGTGGGGCATAACATCATAATACAAGAAATACTAAGTATAAGAAAAAAAACTGACAGAGTGCTCCTGGTCCTAGGTGAAGCTGCTGGTTAGCCTGCCTTGGCCAGCCTTAAACCTGTGACTCCAGCACCGCACTCAGCAGCTCTACCAACCAAGCTACCACAGCTCTTGGTTTTCTCATTGTGGAGTGGAAAAAAATCGTCTCACAAGAATCACTGAGAAAAGGTAAAAAAAAACAAACAGAGGTTACCCTTGGTCCCAGTGGAAGCTGGCAATACAGTTTCTGGTTAGCCTCCCTTGGTCAGCTTTGAACCTATCACTCCAGTATCGCAGTCAGCAGCTCTACCAACTGAGCTACCACAACTATTTTGGGTTTTTTTTCCTGTGGAGGGGCAAAACATCATACGTCAAGGAACAGTCAAAAAAAAACGTTGCCCTTGTTCCCAGTTGAAGCTGTCACTCCAGTTGCTGGTTATCCTTGAACCTGTGATGCCAGCAACTGGCAACAGCTCTACCAACCAAGCTACCACACCTTTTAAGTTTTCTACCTGTGGAGGGGGAATACATATCACAAGAAGTGGTAAGAAAGGTCAAAAAGACAGATAGAGGTAGGCTTTTGTCACAATTGAAGCTGCCGCTCCAGCTGCTGGTTACCCTTGCTAAATCAGCCTTGAACCTGTGACGTCAGCACCGCAAAGCAGCATATCTGCCAACTGAGCCTCCAAACTTTATAGATTTCTATCTGCTGGGGGTGAAAGGAGGAAGAGCACATCATAGCACAAAAATGCTAAAGAGAAGATCAAAAAGTCAGATAGAGGTTGGTCTTTGTCTCAGTTGAAGCTGCAATTCCAGCTCCCAGTTGGCCTACCTTGGCCAGCATACAGCAGGTCTTTTATCAGCCATACATACCTGTATCCATCCTCATGCACAGTATTCAATAAGCCTGGCTATCTGGCACTTAAAGGGGTTGTCCCGCGGCAGCAAGTGGGTCTATACACTTCTGTATGGCCATATTAATGCACTTTGTAATGTACATTGTGCATTAATTATGAGCCATACAGAAGTTATAAAAAGTTTTTTACTTACCTGCTCCGTTGCTGGCGTCCTCGTCTCCATGGAGCCTGCCTAATTTTCGCCGTCTAAAATGGTCGAATGGCCAAATTAGACGCGCTTGCGCAGTCCGGGTCTTCTGCTTTCTTCAATGGGGCTCCGTGTAGCTCCGCCCTGTCACGTGCCGATTCCAGCCAATCAGGAGGCTGGAATCGGCAATGGACCGCACAGAAGAGCTACGGTCCACGGAGGAAGAGGATCCCGGCGGCCATCTTCAGCCGGTAAGTATAGAAGTCACCAGAGCGCGGGGATTAAGGTAAGCGCTGAGCGTTTTTTTTTTTACGTCCCTGCATCGGGGTTGTCTCGCGCCGAACGGGGGGGGGGGGGTTGAAAAAAAAAAAAACGTTTCGGCGCGGGACAACCCCTTTAATTGGCTGCTTTGTGAAGTCATCAAAGTTCTATTGTGCAGCACAGAACAAAGACTAGCAGAGCTCAGCGGCCATTTTCAATCAGCCTCCTTTGCCACTGGATGGAGGCACACAGGTCCTCCTCTATCTCCACGAGAAGCCTGATCATTTGGCTGTTTAACGAAACACTTTTATTCATCTCATAATGGGGAGACAGCGACCTACAAAAATCTAATTAGTCGCTGCTGCTTCTGACGTTTTTTTGAGGTAGGTTGAATTGTTCCAGGGAGAGGAATAGGTAGGTTCATTTCTTCCCCCCCAAAAAAGGGGAACTATATTAATAAATGGAATAGGAGGACTGGAATACCCAGAGAGGCATTCAAATGGGGAAGGTTCACCCTAGAAAAAAGATAGTTAAGGGGCGACCAAATAACCATGTATAGATACATGAGGGGACAATACAAGGATCTCCCCATGATCTGTTTATACCCAGGACTGCGACGGTAACAAGAGGACATCTGCTACGTCTAGAGGAAAGCAGGTTTCATCACCAACACAGAAGGGGGTTCTTTACTGTAAGAGCAGTGAGACTGTGGAACCCTCTGCCTGAGGACGTGGTGATGGCAGGATCCATAGAGGAGTTTAAGAGGGACTGGAGATCTTTCTAGAGCGCTGTGATATTACAGGATATAGACAATAAATAGCCAGAAGGATTGCTGATCCGGGGATCTTCTGACCGCCATTATGGAGTTGGGAAGGAATTTTTTTCTACAATTTTTTTGGCTTCTTCCTTATTTTTTTTCCCCTTCCTCTGGATCAACAAAGAGGGGATGGAAACTGGCTGCACTGGATGGACATTTGTCTTTTTTCAGCCTAACATACTATGCTATTATGACCTTGTCACACGCAGCCTGTGTATTTGCTGACCATTGGTGTCAGCTGATCAGGGGCCTGCCACTTGACTAGCAGTGACTGTAGGTCACACAGGTTGGTTGAAATGGCCCAGCATGAATGATACCTGGACCACAAGGCGAAGTCAGGTTCACTGACAGGTGATGGGCCCTTTAAGCCTTTTGCAGTGGTCCACAATGCAGAGCGCAGTTTTAAAATCTGTATTGTACTGCCTTGGTAAACGCGCCTTATCGTTCCTCTCGCTGCGCCCGCACATACTGAGCTTGCTGTGTCTGCAAACTTGAAATTTAGCACGACTATTCTTAAGGTCGTAATTAGAGATGAGCGAACGTACTCGTCCGAGCTTGATGCTCGGGCAAATATTAGGGTGTTCGGGATGTTCGTTTTTCGTAACGAGTACCACGCGATGTTCGGATGTTCGGGTTACTTTAACTTTCTTCCCTGAGAAATCTTTTCTATATGCGCTCAATGGGGCCGGTGGCAGCAGCGCCAACCCCATTGAGAACATATAGAAGACAAATCCTTCTTCTCTGCCACAGCTGTAACAGAGAAGAACGATGTTTGCCCATTGAATTCAATGGAACCGGCAATACAGCCGACTCCACTGAATGCAATGGGCTGCCGGCGATCGCAGGATGAATTGTCGGAAAGGGCTTAAATATATAACCCCTTCCCTGCAATTCATCCAGAAAAGTGTAAAAATAAAAAATATATATATACTCACCTGGTGCCGGCAGACGGAGTTCAGCGCCAGACGGAGTTCAGCGCGGCAGGCTGCAGTTCTCCTGAACTGCTCTGAACAGCTGTGAGTTGTATTCAGCAGCCGGGGATTTAAAATCCCCGCCTGCTGAATAAGATGCCTCTGATTGGTCACAGCCTGACCAATCAGAGGCCAGCCCTCACTCACACCCATTCATGAAGGTAGATTCTCCTCAGTATATACAGATAGAGGTGAGGTAGATTCTCCTCAGAATATACACATAGAGGTGAGGTAGATTCTCCTCAGTATATACACATAAGGGTGAGGTAGATTCTCCTCAGTATATACACATAGAGGGGAGGTAGCTTCTCCTCAGTATATACACATAGAGGGGAGGTAGATTCTCCTCAGTATATACACATAGAGGTGAGGTAGCTTCTCCTCAGTATATACACATAGAGGGGAGGCAGATTCTCCTGAATATATACACAGAGAGGTGAGGTAGATTTTCCTCAGTATATATACACAGAGAGGGGAGGTAGATTCTCCTCAGTATATATACATATAGAGGGGAGGTAGATTCTTCTGAGTATATACACATAGAGTGGAGGCAGATTCTCCTCAGTATATACACATAGGGGTGAGGTAGATTCTCCTCAGTATATACACATAGTGGTGAGGTAGATTCTTCTCAGTATATACACATAGAGGTGAGGTAGATTCTCCTCAGTATATACACATAGAGGTGAGGTAGATTCTCCTCAGTATACACAGAGAGGGGAGGTAGATACTCCTCAGTATATACACATAGAGGGGAGGTAGATTCTCCTCAGTATATACACATAGAGGGGAGGTAGATTCTCCCCAGTATATACACATAGAGGGGAGGTAGATTCTCCTCAGTATATACACATAGAGGGGAGGTAGATTCTCCTCAGTATATACACATAGAGGGGAGGTAGATTCTCCTCAGTATATACACATAGAGGGGAGGTAGATTCTCCTCAGTATATACACACAGAGGGGAGGTAGATTCTCCTCAGTATATACACACAGAGGTGAGGTAGATTCTCCTCAGTATATACACACAGAGGTGAGGTAGATTCTCCTCAGTATATACACACAGAGGTGAGGTAGATTCTCCTCAGTATATACACATAGGGGTGAGGTAGATTCTTCTCAGTATATACACATAGAGGTGAGGTAGATTCTCCTCAGTATATACACATAGTGGTGAGGTAGATTCTTCTCAGTATATACACATAGAGGTGAGGTAGATTCTCCTCAGTATATACACACAGAGGTGAGGTAGATTCTCCTCAGTATATACACATAGTGGTGAGGTAGATTCTTCTCAGTATATACACATAGAGGTGAGGTAGATTCTCCTCAGTATATACACACAGAGGTGAGGTAGATTCTCCTCAGTATATACACACAGAGGGGAGGTAGATGCTCCTCAGTATATACACAGAGAGGGGAGGTAGATTCTCCTCAGTATATACACATAGAGGGGAGGTAGATGCTCCTCAGTATATACACAGAGAGGGGAGGTAGATTCTCCTCAGTATATACACAGAGAGGGGAGGTAGATTCTCCTCAGTATATACACATAGAAGGGAGGCAGATTCTCCTCAGTATATACACATAGAGGGGAGGTAGATGCTCCTCAGTATATACACAGAGAGGTGAGGTAGATGCTCCTCAGTATATACACAGAGAGGTGAGGTAGATGCTCCTCAGTATATACACAGAGAGGTGAGGTAGATTCTCCTCAGTATATACACACAGAGGTGAGGTAGATTCTCCTCAGTATATACACACAGAGGTGAGGTAGATTCTCCTCAGTATATACACACAGAGGTGAGGTAGATTCTCCTCAGTATATACACACAGAGGTGAGGTAGATTCTCCTCAGTATATACACACAGAGGTGAGGTAGATTCTCCTCAGTATATACACACAGAGGTGAGGTAGATTCTCCTCAGTATATACACAGAGAGGGGAGGTAGATTCTCCTCAGTATATACACATAGAGGGGAGGTAGATGCTCCTCAGTATATACACAGAGAGGGGAGGTAGATTCTCCTCAGTATATACACAGAGAGGGGAGGTAGATTCTCCTCAGTATATACACATAGAGGGGAGGCAGATTCTCCTCAGTATATACACATAGAGGTGAGGTAGATTCTCCTCAGTATATACACATAGAGGGCAGGTAGATGCTCCTCAGTATATACACAGAGAGGTGAGGTAGATTCTCCTCAGTCTATACACATAGAGGTGAGGTAGATTCTCCTCAGTATATACACAGAGAGGGGAGGTAGATTCTCCTCAGTATATACACATAGAGGGAGGTAGATTTTACTCAATGTGTATATACTGAGAAGAATCTACCTCATCTCTATGTGTATATACTCTGGAGAATCTACCTCACTTCTGTGTGTATATATACTGAGAAGAATCTTCCTCACCTCTATGTGTGTATACTGAGGAGAATCTACCTCACCTCTATGTGTATACTGAGGAGAATCTACCTCACCTCTATGTGTATATACTCTGGAGAATCTACCTCACTTCTGTGTGTATATACTGAGAAGAATCTTCCTCACCTCTATGTGTATATACTGAGAAGAATCTTCCTCACCTCTATGTGTATATACTGAGAAGAATCTTCCTCACCTCTATGTGTATATACTGAGGAGAATCTACCTCACCTCTATGTATATATACTGAGGAGAATCTACCTCACCTCTATGTGTATATACTGAGGAGAATCTACCTCACCTCTATGTGTATATACTGAGGAGCATCTACCTCACCTCTATGTGTATATACTGAGGAGAATCTACCTCCCCTCTATGTGTATATTCTGAGGAGAATCTACCTCCCCTCTATGTGTATATACTGAGGAGAATCTACCTCACCTCTATGTGTATATACTGAGGAGAATCTACCTCACCTCTATGTGCATATACTGAGGAGAATCTACCTCGCCTCTATGTGTATATACTGAGGAGAATCTACCTCACCTCTATGTGTATATACTGAGGAGAATCTACCCCACCTCTATGTGTATATACTGAGGAGAATCTACCTCACCTCTATGTGCATATACTGAGGAGAATCTACCTCAGCTCTATGTGTATATACTGAGGAGAATCTACCTCCCCTCTATGTGTATATACTGAGCAGAATCTACCTCCCCTCTATGTGTATATTCTGAGGAGAATCTACCTCACCTCTGTGTGTATATACTGAGGAGAATCTACCTCACCTCTATGTGTATATACTGAGGAGAATCTACCTCACCTCTATGTGTATATACTGAGGAGAATCTACCTCACCTCTATGTGTATATACTGGGGAGAATCTACCTCACCTCTATGTGCATATACTGAGGAGAATCTACCTCACCTCTATGTGTATATACTGAGGAGAATCTACCTCAGCTCTATGTGTATATACTGAGGAGAATCTACCTCCCCTCTATGTGTATATACTGAGGAGAATCTTCCACTCGCCTATGTATATATACTGAGGAGAATCTAATTGACCTCTGTGTGCATATACTGAAAGGCTGTAAAGAACATAGACTGGAAGGATGGAGCCTGCCTTTAAGGCTAAGAAGGGGCTGCAACCTCCAGTGTGGGGTTAAATTTGAATAAAAAGGGGCATTACCTTTAAGGGTAAAAAGTGAGGAGAGAGTGAGGGGTGGCACATCGGTACATGCAGTCTGAGGAGAATCTAACGCTCCTCCATGAGTATACATATTTTATTCCTTGGTTGTTCTGAAGTAACGACGACTTCATAATATTTTCCATGCAAACATAAACACCCGTACCAAGTTAACTTCGGCAAAGCCGGGTATATCAGCTAATATATATATTAGACAAGATGCTGTAGGCACAGTGCTCTGACTGTGTACACGGAAAAAATGCAGATACATATATATTTTAGATTTTATCTACACAAAATTTAGTGTATGTCAAGAAGTAGTATTACCAAAATCCACCGCAAAGGAAGGGGGAGAGCGCAGGACAGATCGGTGTACACTAGAGGGCATAACAATTGGCAATCCAGAAAAAGTAAACATTTAAGACAGTAAAGTTTTTTGCAACACTAAGGGCTAATTCCCACGGGCGGTTTTCCACCACGTTTTACACAGCGGGTTGCCCCGCAGCTATTAGGTTCTATTGTACCTAATAGCGCAATGCTCACGGTACAGAATTCCACCATTAATTCCGCACCGTGAAATCACACGTAATCACGCGCGGCATGCTCTATTTGCCGTGGAAGTACACGCGGACGGCTTCCATTGCAGTCAATGGAAGCCGTCCGTCACGCTATCTTCCGTTGTAGCACAGCAGAAGATAGCGTGAAAACGCTTTCCCGCCTACCGCCAGCCGCGTCATATGACGCGGCCGGCGCTTCACATGACGCTGCCGGCGCGTCATGTGGGACATCGGGCGGCTGATCTGGAGGCAAGTATGGGGTTCCTAGGGGGGGCGCAATGACGGGCTTGGCTGCGGAATTCCGCTTGCGGAGCCCGTGATGGCCGTGGGCACTAGGCATAAGACAAAGACTCTTCTTTGCCTCGAGTACGGCTTTTTAGGGGGGTCTCTATGAGAGAGACCTCCCACAGCAGTAAGTACACCTTTTTAAAGCTATCTGCACTTTACCCTATGAGCACCAGATCACCTTTTCATAAGATTTGTATGCATCTATTTAGAGAGAGATCGATAGTCACGTGCAGGCACTGGATTGGAGCCTTGGATGGCAGCCAGTAAGGGCTGGCAACATGGTCAAAGCAATCTGGGGGTTGGTACACGGAGAAAGCGATGCAATACAGAGGATTTCAGCAAAGACGCAGTCAGGAAACAAGTCAGTGGTAAGTACACTTGGAGATCAATCCTCTTTCAGAGGGCGCAGGTATAGGAAAGAGCTGGTTTAAAGGCTGAGAGCCCAATAAACACACGAGGAGGGAGTGGCAGGGCCAGGCTTTTATGGGGAGCTTAATTAGGAAAAACATAGGGTGGAGGCAGTCAGGCAAACACAGGAGCATAGAACTAGGGCAAGGTTTAGCATGGGAGCTATCCAGAGGACTGATGGTTCACTGGGGAGAGACACCGACTGGAGCAGAGGAGTTCCCCAGTTTGAGTCATGACACCAGTCCCCTCCTTCCAGGATGGCGCCCGGACATCCTAGGAGCTGGCTTTCCCAGGTACCTGTAGTGGAACTATCTCATCAGCTTAGGGGAATGGACATTGGAGGCTGGCTCCCAGGAATTCTCTTCTGGGCCATATTGCCTCCATTTGGCCAAATACTTCAACACAGCAAAGCAGCATCAGAGGTGTATAAGTAATTTCAAGTCCACAGAAATTTCAGAGAAGAGGTGAGACGAACATTAACCTTTCTTGATGATCAGGTTCAATGCAGAATAGTAGTTAGACTGTCTCCCAAGTGACCGGTCCTGATGATAAAGGTGATCCACCCACAATTTCCATTTCAATTGGCATGAGCTTAGAATATGCTCTTGCTAATAGCATTGCAAGCAGAACTAAGTCCATGAAATTCCGTCCTGCTCCTGAATCTCGCATCGCAGAGCTTTGTATTTCATGGTTCTTAATTAAGACCTCAATGGGGATGACAAAATGAAGGGATCTTGTGCCATCTAGAGTTATGGGTAGGGTAGCCTGCATGGCTGTAACCGACTGTTCAGAACTTCCAAATTACATGGGGTCTCCACTTGGGCAAGCTCATCCTTAACACATTCTGATATTACTTTTCGAAACTGACTCTGTTGTGCAGGGAGGTTCCATGTGGCATCAGTGGCCAAGCAATAAAATTCCACCATATATACGTCGAGAGAACGTTGCTCTTGTCTAAGTTTTGCAATTTTTTTCCTGCTGTGGCACAGCGATTGATGGGTCATCAAAAACTTGATCGATCCCATCCAGCCTCTGAGGCAAAATATCCCCCTACAACCAACACCACTGGCCTCCTCTCCCGGAGAGGAATAGAAAGAGACCTATTAAGATCTGATCTAAAGACAGAACTTGCAGCGGCCTGACTCCCGCATCCCCATGCTAAATTTCCAGGCACAGACACCCAGAAATTGCGGAAAAAGTAGTCCCACTGCAAGAAGTACGGACCTGAGGCTTAGTCAGGCCCACCGCAGCATCTAGCAGAGGACCAGACAAGCTAGGGCATTCACGTGCTGAAGATCCACCCTCAGAGGAGTCCAAAGAGAAAGCAGCGGCAGATACCACTACCACTTGGCCAGGTGAGAGCCCCCGGTAGAGCCCTGCGATGCCGCCCATCCACCCCCCACTCCGCCGGCAGCACCTGGTCACAGGGTACCTGCTCCTCCCCCCCTCGACCAGCCAGGCCCCCCGCCAGCTCCAGGTCAGTCTTGGCAGCGATGCGGCCTCCAGAAGTGCATATTCACTGAAAAAGCCAAAAATACCTGAAAGTCTGCAAAGCAGACACGGTCGCCATAGGCACGATCGCCATAAGGCAGGCACAATCGCCACCGGCACAATCGCCGTAGGGCAGGCGCAATGGCCGTAAGCCCTGGAGATATGCAGTCAGCCAGACAATAATGTGGAGGAGCAGCTTGTTCCTGGCAGGCTAATATGCAGTCACCCACTCAACCCAGCCCAGTTTGGGGAGGAGTGACTGCATATACTAATAGCCTGCACATGTGAACGATACCAAAGATGCCAGCCATAGATGGGTGGTGACCCACCATACAGGATATCAACCCTGGCTGATATGACAGCGGGTTGCCCTGTATCTCCAAGGTGGGCCACACTGGCTGACATCTTGGGCTCCCCCACCAACTAGCAAACTACATACAAAGATACTAATGCATACTAATAAAATGCGGGTGTTAGTACTGCATTTTGGCCAAAACGCATAGGCTGACGGACCGCGTCGAGGTCACACCGCTTCCGTCAGTACCTACGCTAACTCACTATAAATTACATAAAATCACAGAGGTGAGGAAAAAGAAAAAAACACATATTCACTGAAAAAGCCAAAAATACCTGAAAGTCTGTAAAGCAGACATGGTCGCCATAGGCACGATCGCCATAAGGCAGGCACAATCGCCACCGGCACAATCGCCGTAGGGCAGGCGCAATGGCCTTAAGCCCTGAAGATATGTAGTCAGCCAGACAATAATGTGTGGAGGAGCAGCTTGTTCCTGGCAGGCTAATATGCAGTCACCCACTCAACCCAGCCCAGATTGGGGAGGAGTGACTGCATATACTAGCCTGCACATGTGAACGATACCAAAGATGTCAGCCATAGATGGGTGGTGACCCACCATACAGAAGTGGTGGCCCGGAGCCAGGCATAGTCAGCCGGGATCGCTGGCGCCTTTGAAGCCAACAAGCCGGGATAGCATGTATATGGGCAGCCCCCTGCAGAGACCAGCGAGACCTCCCCCTAAGACCAGTCTCCCAGGAGAGGAGGTGGAACGAGGAGGTTGGAGGAGCCCTCCGGCTCCCCGAGCCGGCCAGGCAAGAGGCAGGGTAAGAAAGGAAAAGCGTAAGAAAGGGTGGTGAAGGCCCACACTGATACACACAGCAGCTCAACAAAGCCTCTCACCCCCACACCCCTACCTGCCCACGTACATGCATATCCAGCCATCCATCCTCTTTGCTGCAGAGAGGTCCAGGCAAGACCATTGGAGCATCTCCCAGGTACAGGCCATCCATCCATCCAGCAGGAGAGAGGGAGCAGCCCATCCATCCAGCTATCCATCCACCATGCCACTGAGAGGGGGTGGTCCATCCATTCATCCAACTGCAGGAGGGAAAGCAACTAACCTGACAACTAATACTGCAGCAAAACTCTACTAGAAAGAAGAGAATAGCGTGCAAGAACCTGACCCTAATTTATACCGGAAGTCAGGGATACGCATAAAAGGACTGAGATAGCTTGCCAATCCCACCCTCTTCCCTCATATGCCTCCCCAAAGATCACTAAGAAAGATGTAACAAAGTTAAAGGGGGGGGGGGGGGGGACAAAACATTCTATCCGAGACCTCTGGGCCCAGTGCTAACAAGGGCTTATCTTACTGTCTCCGACCTACACAAAAAGGCAATGCTCAAGGAAAACCCACATGAAACAATACTTACAAAAAAGTGCCCAAGAAGGAACAACCAAAGTGAGAGGCACAAGCACTAAGACCATGTCTAAAATATCAGTGACTCCAAAGGCGCCTGAGACCCCAATGGCCCAGAAAAAACAAACAGCGGGCACAAGCAAACAAACTGAGGAGCAGACCTACTTCGAGATCTAGATATACACCAAATAGCTTTAGAAGTTGCATTGTGCATAATGCCCGATATACAAAAAAAACCTAGAACAAGCCCTGCAAAACTCACTAACTCAAATCCTTGCGAAACTAGTGTCCAACTCTAAATGAACAGACAAACTGGAGCAATCAATGCGACAACAGCAAAGAGAGATGGAAAATCTTAGGCCGGCTGCACAAAGTGGGCGTCCGCCTCCGCATTCTGCAGCAAAAACTGCCCATAACATGCTACTCAAAATGCTTTTTCCTCTACACGAGTGGAAATCAATTGCGATTTTCTGTTCGCGAAGGAAACATCTCAGCATGCTCTATTTTTGCCCGGATTCCGTTTGGATGGCTTCCATTGAAGTCAATGGAAGCTGTCTGATCCGTGGCTTTTCTGCAGTGACAAAGCAGAGGTTTAAAAAAAAATCTATACTGCGCATGTCTGACAACTCGCTGTGTGGACCAGCCGCAGTACAATAATAAAGAAAGGCAGGTATGCGTGGATTCCAGCTGGGCACAGGGTTGGTTTCCGCTGCAGGACTCCACATGGGGAATCTGACCCGCCCGTGTGCAGCCGGCCTTAGACAAAGGGTGCGGGAACAATCTATCAATATCCAGAGTCTAGCAGACAAAATCGATGATCTAGGGAACCGATCAAGGCGCAACAATCTAAGACTAGTGGGTCTACCTGAATCAATCCACCAAGAGGACTTCTTCCAAATTTGCGAAAAAGAACTCCCGGAGGCACTGTGCCTCGGCTATTACTACAGAATAGAAAGGGTTCACCGTACAGGTCCGGAAACCAACAACTGACAGAGGGCCCTCAAAGGTAAGGCCAACGCAACAAAAAACGCGCCAAATAATCATGTGCTTCTTAGACTTCAACGACAAAACAGCTCTGATGAGGGCATTAAGACCCAGAAGCCATCCAATCTGTCAGAAACCACGAAATATTGCTGTTTGAAGATGTTTTGGCAAGAGTGGCAAATCAAGGGAGCGCATTCAACAATGTCTGCACCACACTATACAGAAAGAATCTGTTTTCAGCTACAGTACCTCGTGCTCCTCAAAGTCTTCAAGGAGGATGGTACCTACAGAATCTTCAGAACGTCCAAATCAGCAGAGTTGGCCTGGGAAAACACTACGAGACAAGGTGACTTTTTGCCTCGAACAGCTGCGAACAATGCAAGGGAGGGGTTGACAAGCAGACCAAAAAACCCACCAAGTGCAACAGGCCAGACCTCACAGAAGGCAACAGCAAGCACCATCTTCACCCCCTGCATGCCAAGTCCATCCTACCGGCTTACCACCGTCCAAGAAGCAGGTAGGTGTTAGATTGTATTATTGATTTTTGTTCTCAACACAGTAGCCAGAAATCGGATATACCTAAAAATAACCCAGGTGGGCCTCCAAAAAAACCCTCCCCAATCCTCACCTGTTCATTTCACATCTTTCCTCCCCCTCATACACAAACCAGAACATCTTTTAAACAGAATGGAAGTAAATAGCAACAACCTACAAAACCAACAAACCCACAACATACATATCATGTTGTGGAACGTTAAGGGCCTGGGCTTTCACCACAAGAGGAACATGGTGCTGCACCATCTCAAAAAACTCTACCCACAAGAGGAACATGGTGCTGCACCATCTCAAAAACCTCTACCCACAAGAGGAACATGGTGCTGCACCATCTCAAAAAACTCTACCCACAAGAGGAACATGGTGCTGCACCATCTCAAAAACCTCTACCCACAAGAGGAACATGGTGCTGCACCATCTCAAAAAACTCTACCCACAAGAGGAACATGGTGCTGCACCATCTCAAAAAACTCTACCCACAAGAGGAACATGGTGCTGCACCATCTCAAAAACCTCTACCCACAAGAGGAACATGGTGCTGCACCATCTCAAAAAACTCTACCCACAAGAGGAACATGGTGCTGCACCATCTCAAAAACCTCTACCCACAAGAGGAACATGGTGCTGCACCATCTCAAAAAACTCTACCCACAAGAGGAACATGGTGCTGCACCTTCTCAAAAAACTCTACCCACAAGAGGAACATGGTGCTGCACCATCTCAAAAAACTCCACCCACAAGAGGAACATGGTGCTGCAGCATCTCAAAAAATTCCGACCTGATCCAGTTTTGCTAAAAGATACACACTTGTTAGAGTAATAATTTTATCGCCTGTACAAATCATGGGTGAGCACAGTAGTCGGATCATCAGCTGTGAATGGGAAAGAAGGGGTCATTATTCTAATGAACAAATCCTTCTAGCGCACCTTGATTACGGACAACGATGATAAGGAGGGCAGATGGTCCCACATGCTCCTAGAGCATGAGGGAACCAAGTACAGCATATACAACATTTATGCCCCAAATGAAGAGAATAAACCTTTCTTCAAATAGAACGATTACACCACAATGATCCTGTGGACGAAAAAGTGGTCTACAGTAATGAACACACTAGAAGACCAAAGAGGAACATCACAACTAGTATGCAACAGGCACAAAATTTTGAAACCTCTCTCACAAATAGCCGACCTAAGTGATACATGGAGATATTTATGTCCTGACGGCAGGGAATATTCATTTTACTGACATGCACACCAATCATGGTCGCGTATGGACTACAAACTCTTATTGCAAAATTTGGTACACAGAGTACACGAAGCAGAAATACTAGCCATGGTGGTCTCTGACCATGCACCAATAATGATAAAGCTACAAAATGAATACTCAAAGGGCACTGATTTCATATGGAGATTTCCAGACTTCTTAACCCGAGATGAAAACTTTCTAGCAGCACTTCAAATGTGGTGTTTAGACTACGCGGACCATAACAAAGAACACGTGGCAAACCACATCCTAATCTGGGAAACAGCGAAAGCTGTCATCCGGGATAACCTAATGGGGTACATGTCCAATCTAGGCAAAAAGATAAATGCACACTATGATGAGGCAAGCCTCAAAATACACGAAACCTACACAACATTCTTACAGACACATGAGACAAAACAAAGGAAAATGGCATCGCGCTAAAGCTGACTGATATCTGGCCAGGTAGGAATGGAACATCACATCAAAAGTAACTGCAAGCAAAGTTATCCAAACACAGTAAGAAAGCAGGCCTGACAGCATCCCAACACACACAACATCCATGAGAGACGAAAACAGTCAAACACAAAAGCACCCGAGGCAGATAAACAAAATACTCCAGAAATACTTTGAAGCACTATGTAAAACCCACACAAACAATATGGAACACAGGAAAGAATTCCTAAAGAAGGTCTCTATACCCATCCTAAGGCAAACACAACTTGCGTCAGTAAATGAAAAAATAGCAGAGAATGAGGTCAAACTAGCAATAAGGTAAAGCACCAGGCGGATGGATACCTGGGGAATTTTAAAAGTCCCTCAAAACCAGGATATCTCCCACGCTAACAAATCTCTTCAACCAAATACTGCAAACCAGAAAGCAGTCTGACCAAGCCAACCTACCGAGCACACAAAAAAGGAATCCCAAAACCAAACAAAGACGTGCAACTCCCAGAATCATACCGCCCAATATCACACATCAACCAGGATACCAAATTATTATCTAAAATCCTGTCCGACAGAATCAGCAAACACATGACCTCGCTGGTAGGCCCGGCACAGGTGGGGTGTGTCATTACCTCACTGGTAGGCCCGGCACAGGTGGGGTGTGTCATGACCTCGCTGGTAGGCCCGGCACAGGTGGGGTGTGTCATGACCTCGCTGGTAGGCCCGGCACAGGTGGGGTGTGTCATTACCTCGCTGGTAGGCCCGGCACAGGTGGGGTGTGTCATTACCTCGCTGGTAGGCCCGGCACAGGTGGGGTGTGTCATGACCTCGCTGGTAGGCCCGGCACAGGTGGGGTGTGTCATTACCTCGCTGGTAGGCCCGGCACAGGTGGGGTGTGTCATTACCTCGCTGGTAGGCCCGGCACAGGTGGGGTGTGTCATGACCTCGCTGGTAGGCCCGGCACAGGTGGGGTGTGTCATTACCTCGCTGGTAGGCCCGGCACAGGTGGGGTGTGTCATTACCTCGCTGGTAGGCCCGGCACAGGTGGGGTGTGTCATTACCTCGCTGGTAGGCCCGGCACAGGTGGGGTGTGTCATGACCTCGCTGGTAGGCCCGGCACAGGTGGAGTGTGTCATGACCTCGCTGGTAGGCCCGGCACAGGTGGGGTGTGTCATGACCTCGCTGGTAGGCCCGGCACAGGTGGGGTGTGTCATGACCTCGCTGGTAGGCCCGGCACAGGTGGGGTGTGTCATTACCTCGCTGGTAGGCCCGGCACAGGTGGGGTGTGTCATGACCTCGCTGGTAGGCCCGGCACAGGTGGAGTGTGTCATGACCTCGCTGGTAGGCCCGGCACAGGTGGGGTGTGTCATGACCTCGCTGGTAGGCCCGGCACAGGTGGAGTGTGTCATGACCTCGCTGGTAGGCCCGGCACAGGTGGGGTGTGTCATGACCTCGCTGGTAGGCCCGGCACAGGTGGGGTGTGTCATTACCTCGCTGGTAGGCCCGGCACAGGTGGGGTGTGTCATTACCTCGCTGGTAGGCCCGGCACAGGTGGGGTGTGTCATTACCTCGCTGGTAGGCTCGGCACAGGTGGGGTGTGTGAAAGGCCGCTCGGCAGTCACAAACATCTGCAAAGCCCTGGCAACACTCAATGTCACACAAGTGTGCCTTAATCATTGGCCCCCAATCTAAGAAGCACTGCCAAATTGTATTAGCATTGGATGCAGAAAAAGCATCCGATAATGTAAACCGGGACTGGCTGAACATGGAAGAAACCTTTAGAACTTACATTGACAGCCTATACTGCAACCCCAGAGCCAGAATACATACGCCTGCTGTTCAAACATGGAGATGTGATCCGCTCAAACTCAGAATTCACCAAATTTATTTGGGCAGGCCTACTTCCCCTTCCTCATATCTAAAAATATGCCCGATAGATCACCCCAACTTTGGCAGGGGGCAAGATGACAAGGTATACAAGACATGTAAAGGGCTCAAATCCAGCTGCCCACTTCATGCATGACACAGAGCGAAGATGGCTCACCCAAGGAAAACTGCAACAAAAAGTCCATCTAACTTCCTCACAATTCTTGCAAATTAAACAGGCCCATTCTTTCTGTAAAAGCAGGTTGACAAATCTAGCAAGAGAAGCCACCGATTTAGACACAGTCATTGAGCAGTCGCATACGACAGCAGTGCTATCAAGAATACAGTAAAACCATTAGAGGCAAATTCAACGAGGCAGGTACACAAACGCTTTACACGATGGAAAGACTTTGTATGAGGACAGAAGCTCCCCAAGGTAGAAGAAGTGGTGGCCCAACTTACATAACGACCACAGAAAGAATTGAAGTAGAGAGGAAAGGGTGCAAAAAATGGAAGTGATTCCTACTTCTCACAAGTGCAAATATCCGCTATAGTAACCCCCTTTAGATATACAGCATGGTACCTAGTGGAGGAATTGAGGGGAATGCTGGGCAGGCCAGCAGTGAGCAAGCAAGGGACAGGGAACCCCAACCACAAGGCAAAACGGCTCTTGGTCTGTCTCTTGTCGTAGGTATTTACTTTACTTACCCTCTCCCTAACCCTTCCTTATCCATAAACCCCCCCCCCCCCCCTCTCACCGGCCCTCCAGCAGTGGGTCAAGGGCATTAGGAGTAAGGATGGTTTTAAAACTACTGCATGATAAAAAGAGGACACGATGCTACTGTTCCAGTCCCTCCCCTCCCCCCACCCCACCCCAAAAAAAGAAGAATGTAGAAACTAAGTAAGAAACAAAAAGTTGATGGCAGGAAAATACTGTAAGAATTATTATTAAGATTTTACTTCCCATGCGAATGATCCTGCATCATCAATATGTAAAATTATGCAATTCGTTATTACTATGCAAATATTCTTGTTTTATTGATCGGGGAAAAAAAATCACCTACTGAATGTACACAATGGAAAATTTAAAAAAATTTGCAAAAAAAACCAAACTTGATCCATGGCTGTAAAAAGGTGTGGAGGTCATCGAGTGCTTCATCCGTCAGGAGGGTGACAATAAACAGCACCTTTTTTCTACCACTGGTAAATGGTGTTCCATCTGAAAATAAATCAGTACTGGTTCAGGTATCCTCGATACTGGCGTCGATCACCACCGGACTTTGATGGCAGTGGCATGCGGATATCAGCATGGGAACTGCGCAACTCCAGTAGTAGTCGCTGTAAGATATTTACCTCCTTTTGCAAAGCCGTAACTTTCTCCAGATAGGTGCCATAAAACTCTTGCAGTTCGGCGACCTATTTTCTCAGGAAGGCTACTATGGACTCCAGGTTTTGGGCACGTTAATTGTCATGTTCAGGCACTGGACTGGAGTCTCAGGTGCTAGCCAGCAAGGGTGAGCAACATAGACAGGCAAGCCGGGGGTTGGTGCACAGAGAGGGCGATGCAGAACAGAGGATTTTAGCAAAGACGTAGTCAGAAACCATGTCGGTACACAGAGAGAAGTCTTCTTTCAGAGGGAGCAGGTACAGGGAGCAGCTGGATTAAAGGCTGAGAACTCAATAAACACACAAGGAGGGAGTGATGGAGCAAGGCTTTTACAGGGAGACTACTTAGGGAAAACACAGGGGGAAGCCCATCAGGGAAACACAGGAGCATCGGCCTAGGGTAAGGTTTAGTATAGGAGCTATCCAGAGGACTGATAGCTCACTGGGGAGATACACCACTTGGAGCACAATAATAATTATAATCTGTATTTGTATAGCGCCAACATATCCCGCAGCGCTTACATAGACAGGGGGGATACAGAAAGACAAAAGTACAAACATTACAGAACCAGGGTTACATAGTAATCAGCTGATGGAAACAATAGGGGTGAGGGTCCTGCTCCAACGAGCTTACATACTATAAGTAATGGGGGGATACAGGAGGTAAAGGGGCTGGGGATGGGCACTGTATGGTGGGGTGGAGATGGGCACGGTATGGCGGGGTGGAGATGTGCACGAAATGACAAGGTGGAGAGTGAGGGATGCTATACACATAGACAATGGTCAGACATTCAGCCGTGTGATGGAGAATCGGTATGACTGCAAGGGCAGTTGATTGGGCTGGCAAGGATTGCAGTCAGTATGTCAGGGAGCATGTTATCCGGCGGAGTACAGTGGGGTTTGTTTAGGGAATTCGGTATGCCTCCCTGAACAGGTGCCTTTTTAGAGCATGCCTGAAGTTCTGTGAGTCCTGGATTGCCTGGGTAGCCTTTGGTAGTGCATTCCATGGAGAGGGTAGAGTCTGGTGCTGCGGAGGCCGATCAGCAACGAGTTGCAATAATCAAGCCGAGAGTGGATGAGGGCAACAATAAGCATTTTAAGCGTGTCTGCAGTGAGAAAAGAGCGGATTCTTGCGATATTCTTGAGGGGCAGCTGACATGTTGGGGCCAGAGATTGGATGTAGGGGGTAAAGGAGAGATCAGAGTCAAATATGATCCCAAGGCAGCGGGCATGCTGTCTAGGAGTTATGGTGGCGCCACACACTGAGATGGAGATGTCAGGAGGAGGTCGGTTAGTGAAGGGCGGAAATACCAGCAGGTCAGTTTTAGAGAGGTTTAGTTTTAGGTAGAGAGAGGACATGGTGTTAGGGACAGCGGACAGACAGTTGGTTATGTTTTGGAGGAAAGGTGCAGAGATGTCACAGGAAGAGGTATGTAGCTGGGTGTCGTCAGCGTAGAGATGGTATTGGAGGCCAAAACTACTGATGGTTTGTCCAATAGGGGCTGTGTAGATGGAGAAGAGGAGGGGGCCGAGGACCGAGCCCTGGGGGACCCCAAACAGCAAGGGAAAGAGAAGGAGAGGTGGAGCCAGCAAAGGAGATGCTGAATGAGCGGTCAGATAGGTAGGAGGAGAACCAGGAGAGAGCAGTGTCCTTTAGGCCGATTGAGCGAAGCATGCTGAGGAGAAGTTTGTGGTCAACAGTGTTGAATGCTGGGAAGAGGTCGAGGAGGATCAGTAGGGAGTAATCGCCCCTCAATTTGGCTGTCAGGAGGTCGTTCGATACCCTTGTAAGGGCAGTTTCTGTCAAGTGTTGGGGTCGGAAGCCAGACTGTAGGGGGGGGGGTCGAGGAGAGAGTTCTCTGATAGCTTACAAGGCGGGAGTAAACCAGCCGTTCTAGTAGTTTGGAGATGAAGGGGAGATTAAAGATAGGTCGGTAGTAAGCAGCATCAGTCGCATCAAGAGTCGGCTTCCTTAGCAGTGGGGATATGATGGCGTGTTTGAAAGAAGAGGGAAATATGCCAGAGATCAGAGAGAGGTTGAATATAGTGGTGAGTTGGGAGAGGACCACTGGGTAGAGGAATCGGGGGAGGTGTGAGGGGAGAGGGTCGCTAGCGCAGGTGGTGGGGCGAGCAGAGGAAAGCAATTTGGAGACAATAAATTCCTTGGTTCAAATCCTGGTATCTGGCAGTTGTGATGTCATCAAGGTACTATAGTGACACGTACAACACTGATCCAGGGCTCGGCGGACATTTTCAGTCAGTCAGTCTCTACTGGTAGTGAGCAGACATGTCCTCCCCCATCTCCCACGAGAAGCCATAGGAGGCGGAAAAATTATCTGCTAATGGAACGACTTTTTTTATTTAGCCGACAAGGAGGAGATAGCAGTCCACGAAAGTCAAATTGGTTACTGCTACTGATGACATTTTTTGGAAGTAGCTTCAATTGTTCCAGGGAGAGGAATAGGTCAGTTTATTTCTTCCAGGTTAGGGGCTTTGTGTGTGACTGGTGGCACATGAAATGGCAGGAAGGATTTGTCCACACCATAACCTTGCCGTACACAACCTGTGTTTTTATTGATCATTATTGTCAGCAACGGTCTGTTCTGAAGCATAAATCAGGGCCCTGCCACTTATCAACTAAAAGTGATTTTGGGGCCAAACAGGTTGGGTAAAATGGCCTATCTGAATGATACCTGGACCACAAGGCGATGTTAGGTTCACTGACAAGCAAGAGGTGCTTCAAGCCTTTTGCGGTCACCCACTATGCCATGCTGCAGTTTTAAAATCTGCATAGCACGGCCTTGTGAAATATACCTTATTGTTCCTCTTGCTGCTCCCACCCATTATTAGACTGCCTGTGAGCATCCTTCACCTCCCTATGCAGGATGGTTTAGCTGATTATTACATTGTAATCTCTAGCTTGCCTCTGAAGGTTCGTCAGTCAAGGGATTTATTTTGATTGCCACATTTGGAGTTGTGAAGGAACTTTTTCCCCAAAATGAGGGCAATTGACTTCAACCCCCATGGGGTTCACTGGCATCCTTAGGTTAACATTAATAGCAATAGAAGGAATAATGATGTCATGATCTGGTGCAGGACTGGGGTCACTTGTAGCTGCTTCTGGAGTGTAGTGTGATCAAGGAATAGCTGAGGGTTTGTACACAAGATGGCGGTGCAGCACAGAGGGTTAAGCAGTAGAGTAGTCAGGTATGCAGAGAGGCAGCCTGGGTAAAAGGCACAATAAACATGTAAGGAAGGAGTGGCAGGGCCAGGCTTTTATAGAGTAACTAATCAGGAAGCAGGGTGGAGCTAATCAGGAAGACAGAAGCAAGACCAGCAACCAGGTGTATCAGGGGAGCTGTCCAGCAGACTGAATGGGCTCGAGGAAGGGCTACTGCTTGCAGTACAGGAGGTTGACAGTAGCCCCCCTCCTCCTAGGATGGACTCCAGACATCCTCAGGGCTGGCATTCCTGGGTACCTATGATAAAATTCTCCATTGAGCCCTGGAATATGAACATTTGGCTTGCAAGAAATATCCACTGGGCCATACCCCTTCTATTGAATGAGGTACTGTACTTCCTCCTATCCACATTCTGGAGTCCAAGATTTTCTCTACTTCATACTCCTCTCCTTTAACCTCCACTGGTGGAGGAGGTAGCTAAGTCCTTCCTGGAAAGTAGTTTTCTTTAAATGGTTTCAGAAGAGTTATGTGGAACACTGTATGGATCTTCGCATCGCTAAGCAAGTCCTGGCAGAATGCTATTAGGGCCACCATTATTGTGATTGGAAAAGGCCCCAGAAATTTTGGTCAGAGTTTGGGGAAAGGGACATGGCTCTTCAGGTTCCTGGTACAGTACATAGGCATACCTTGTCCTCTACCTGAAAGTAAGGGGTGGCCGTTTGATGGCAATCCACAGATGGCTTGTAGTTTGCCTGAGCCACCTGCAGTACCTCTAACTTTTGAGTTTTCTGTAATATTACAAGTCTGTGTTTGACAGTGGTCTGGACAGGGAGGCCCGCAATGAAGACAGGCTGTAACCCATAGTTTGCAAAGAATGGGCTCTGCAAGGTTGAATAATGTCTGGCATTAGTGTATGTGAACTCCGCCATCGGTAGGCAATCCACGCAATCATCCAGGAGATAGGAGATGAAACAACCGCGATACTGTTCTAACATCTGGTTTGTTTGGTCTGACTGCTGGACTGGGGGTGGAATGCAGATAGATTTAGAGTGATGCCCAGGGCCGTACAAATGTCCTTCCAAAATTTTGATCTGAACTGGACCCCCCTTATTAGACACTACATCTTCAGTGATGCCATGAAGTCCAAATATTTCTCTGATCACCAGTTCCACCGTATACTCAGCTGTAGGAACCCCTACGTTGAGGATAACATGAGCCATCTTTGGAAGCCGGTCTACCACAACAAGAATGGTGGTGATCTCTTTTGATGGAGGAGGGTCCACAATAAAATCCATAGATATGGATCCCCAAGGTCAGGATGGAACTGGAAGTAGCTATAGAAGGCCCAGAGGATGGGCTCAAGGTGTCTTATTTTGTGCTCACATATCACAGGAGTTCACATACTATCTCACATCATCCTTGCAATTGGGCCACCAAAAAAGAAGTAGGAGCTCCAAAGTTTTGGGGATCCTGGGATAGCCAGACAATTTAGGATCAAAGATCTGTTTTAGGACTTCAAGTCGATGGTGTCTGGGACATAGTGTCTCTTCTTCTGCATCCAGAACCTTTTCTTGTATGAAAGATTTACTTCCTCGGAAAGCTGTTTAAGGAAAGGGTCATTTTCACACTCTTCTTTAACCCTTGTTAGAAATACTTTAGGATTAAGAATTTTTGGGGACCAAAATAGTACTGTCCATCCCTGCCTGCTCCCGATTCACCCTGAATCCTCACAACAAGGCATCGGCTTTACCATTCCTGGAACCAGGTCAGTAGGAGACAATAAAGTTAAACCTTGAACATAACAAGGCCCCTCGTGCTTGTCTTGCTGATAATCATTTAGCTGTACGAAGAAATACCGGACGTCACTGTGATGTTCCTCCAAGTTATAAGAGAAAACAAAGGTCATCAAGGTAGGCCACCACAAATTGATCCAGCAGGTCTCGAAATACAAATGTTAATAAAATGTTGGATGCGGCAGGAACATTGCAAAGCCTAAACAGCATGAATAGATATTTGAAGTGTCCATATCTTGTTCTGAAAGCAGTTTTCCTTTCCTCCCTGGGGTGGATCAGAACCAGATTATATGCTCCTCTGAGGTCTAGTTTAGTAAAGATTTTGACTCTCTCCAGTGACAGTCAAGGTTACTACACCTCCAATCCAACATTGGTAAGACAGAACGGTTCCAAATGGAATGGAAGTTCCAGAGGGCAGCTTAATTGGACAGTCATACAGCTGATGAGGGGGTAGTTAGTCCGCTTCCTTCTTGCTGCAGACATCATTGAATGGCTGGTACTACAATGGCAATTTCTTTTTTTTCCCAAGAGGAACATCCTCGGAGTCTAGCCCCTGACTGGGAGCAGACAGTTTTGTTCGACAATTCCCCTTGCTGGGAGGGGAAGATGATAGTTCCTGCTTCCCAATTGATGGTCAGGTTGTGAGTGGAGAAACAATTGATTCCTAGTATGGCTGGAGATTTTGTAGAGGAGATGAGACAAAAACTTAATCTTCTCTCTTGATGATTAGGCTCGATGTGAATTTCCAGTTCAATTGTCTCTTCAGTGACAGATCCGGAAACTACTGAGGATCCGTCCACCATTTCCATGTCCACGGGTTCAAGTGTTGTTCTCGTTGCAATATGGTTATCCAGAGCGTATTGGCAATCTATGAATTTTCCTCCTGCTCCGGAATCTAACACTGCAGTGCCTAGAATCTTCCAACTCACTAACAATTTTAATAGGAATAACGTAATGAAGGAATGGGCGATACCTCATTTTCTTCTTGGGTGACAGATGGAATAACTGACCGATCAGTATCCACTTGTTTCAGGATGGCAGGATGAATTAGTCTTGGCTTGTGTGAGGGCAATGGTTCTCTTGAGATTAGGACAGTCCGTAGCATAGTAATTGGGGTCATCGAACACTTTAGCAATAGCCGTAATAAAAAAGGTACGAAGTTCGTTAAGAAGGTTACTATTATTTTCTGCATATGGCGAGACCCAAGCAAATGCTGCTTCTTCTTGCAGATTAACATCACCCTTTTTCTGTTGCTGAAAAATAGGATGTGTCTCATCTGCAAATTTATGATCTATTGGTTCAGAAACCCTCGGTACCAGTGACGGTCCCCAGAAAATTTTGATGGTAACAGCATGCGAACATCGGCGACTGAAGTGCTTATCACTGTAATATTTCCATCTCTTTTTGCAAGGTAGAAACCTCCTGATACGTGGTACAGAACTCTTGAAATTCTACTACTGGTTTCCTTAACATGGCTATAGCGGACTCCATTTCTTTATGCGTGTTTATTATTTCATGATCTGGTGCAGGACTGGAGTCACTTATTGTAGCTGCTTCTGAATAGCTAAGGTCTGGTACATAAGATAAAGGTGCAGAATAGAGGGTTTAAGCAGTAGTCAGGAGATAGCCGAGGTCTGGTAATACTGGAGGACAATCTAATTGTAGAGAGGCAGGTATGGTTAAAAGGCGCAATAAACATGCAAGAAGGGAGCAGCAGAGCCAGGCTTTTATAGGGTAACTAATCAGGAAGCAGCGTGGAGCTAATCAGGAAAATAGGCGCTGGAAGAAGGAACAGATTTAGCAGGGGTAGGGGGTGGTCCAGCAGGCTAAATAGCTCACTATGAGGGCTACTTGCTTGGAGTACAGGAGGTTCCAGATTTGAGTCCTGACAAATCATCATTAGGCAGAAGTTCAACTTACAGTAGGTCTTTTTTCAGTCTTAACTATAAATTTATAGATGTGTATATATATTCTCGATATATCTAAACAGATGTATGTATACCGTGTTTCCCCAAAAATAAGAGTCTTATATTAATTTTTACCTCAGAAGAGGCAGGGTCTTATAATACTCACCTACCGTCGGCGATCGAGTCCTTGCGCTGGTCTCCATCGCTGTTGCAGGCTGCCACGTTCGCCTTTAAGCTGACAAAGCAGTTCTTCCCGCCTCCAGGAAGCCAATGCTCCGATTGGTTAAATCGGTAGGCAAGTTTTTTTTTAAAAAAAAAAACATGTAGCCTAGCTAGGGCTTATTTTCAGGGTGGGGCTTATATTTCAAGCCTCCCCCCCAAAAAAAAAAATCAAGGGGAGGTCTTATTATCGGGGAAACACTATCTATTCACAGACTCTACACAATATGCCTGGCTTTATATTCTGCGCACCATGGTAGATCTCCATTAATGGAAAATTAAAAACCATGCCAACCTTCAACACATCTTGCAATTTAGAACCACCAAGAAAGGAGTGAAACTGCTTAATTGAGACCACCAGCTTATATACCGACTTCCCTATTCCCAAAACACCTGCCCTTTCACAAGTGGAGCGGTATAAAAGCTAGTGAGCAAGGTTTCTATGGATTAGTTTAAATGTGAATCCACATCGATAGGAAAAAATAAATCGACGATTTGAGCGACTTTAAAAAACAGGCATGGCCGTCGGGACTAGATGAGCCAGGATTTCAAAAACTGCCAACCTTGTGGGGTTGTCTCATGCAACAGTTATGAGTCAACCAAGAATGGAATGATTGAAGAAACTATTCAACAAAGGGTGATCCTGTGGACTTCAACAAAAGGAGTCAGAAGGAGGTCAAAAGAATTTTTATGAACAAACAGTGCGCAGTCAAGCAAGCTGCAGCTGAATATGAAGTTTTGTACTCCAACTAACTTGTCTCAATACGGAACCGATTGTTTATTAGTAGAGATGAGTGAACGTACTCGGTAAGGCCGATTTCACAATCGAGCACCGCGATTTTCGAGTACTTCACTACTCGGGTGAAAAGTACTCGGGGGCGCTGTGGGTGAGCGGGGGGTTGCAGAGGGGAGTGGGGGGGGTGGAGAGGGAGAGAGAGAGCTCCCACCTGTTCCGTGCTGCTACCCCCCCCCCCCCCCGCTCCACCACACCCCGCCCCACAGCGCCCCCGAGTACTTTTCACCTGAGTAGTGAAGTACTCGAAAATCGCGGCGCTCGATTGCGAAATCGGCCTTACCGAGTACGTTCGCTCATCTCTATTAGCACAAATGCGCTGTACGGTTATGTTTACACTACGGAATCAGGTGTGGATTTTTTTCAGCATTGTCGCCTCTATGAAAAAAAAAAAAAAAAAAGCATAGCAACAATCTGTAGAAGCGCAGCAGATTGATGATGTGGCTGTGCAAATATAAGCCTGCCAAACTGCATGCAGCCCTCGATGTCGAAGGACTTGCTGAGGTTCTGAAGACCCAACTTGCAGCTAGATGGGTGTCTTTACTAAAGTGGCCAAAGTAAGAGGGCGTGCGGTTAGTAAAAATATCACATTTCTTGATTAGCTAAAGCCCAATTTGCTGCAACTGTCGTACTTGATATTTGCTTTACAGCATAAATCAGGTCATGAAACAAAATAATGGGACACTTGCACTAATCGTAGGGAGTAGGAAGGATGCGAGCGGTCCTCATTCGCTGTGTCTATAGAATGATCCAGCATTTCCCATCTTCTGCTTTAGAATAGGATTTTAATGAAAAGTAAAAGCTATTTCATTCATGTTGTAAGTGCCCGAGGGCCTCCTAATACCTGGTGGCTGTTGTAAGTGCCCGAGGGCCTCCTAATACCTGGTGGCTGTTGTAAGTGCCCGAGGGCCTCCTAATACCTGGTGGCTGTTGTAAGTGCCCGAGGGCCTCCTAATACCTGGTGGCTGTTGTAAGTGCCCGAGGGCCTCCTAATACCTGGTGGCTGTTGTAAGTGCCCGAGGGCCTCCTAATACCTGGTGGCTGTTGTAAGTGCCCGAGGGCCTCCTAATACCTGGTGGCTGTTGTAAGTGCCCGAGGGCCTCCTAATACCTGGTGGCTGTTGTAAGTGCTCGAGGGCCTCCTAATACCTGGTGGCTGTTGTAAGTGCTCGAGGGCCTCCTAATACCTGGTGGCTGTTGTAAGTGCTCGAGGGCCTCCTAATACCTGGTGGTTTAACCCTCTGGGCATCTTTAAACAGCAAAGGTATTTTATGCTGAAATTTTTAAATGACTCCTAGAAGAAACCAGTTAAATGTCATCACGCCAGACCAGCCATGAAGGGACAGGTTGACGTACTGCAACATATTACCGGTGGAGACGTGTACACTGAGTGAGAACAAAGACACAGTTCCTTTGTTCTAGTGAGCGGCGGTGGTGGTGGTGGTGGGGGGGGGGGGGGGGGGGGGGGGGGAGACACACGACTGTTTCCTGTGATCCTCCTTAAAGGAGATGTCTCAAGGAAGCAGTGATTTTTTCTTTTGCCCAGTCCCCCTAATTAAACATACATTACTAATTACCCCTGTAAATTACTTTCCTAGCTGGTTTCTACTTACCCTTCCAGCGTTTCAGCAACTTATAAAAGTTTCCCCAAGATGGCCGCCGGCTCTTTCCCCGTCGCTCGCTGCAGCCCGACGTGCGCGCTCCCGAGACGCTGCCAGCTGTGTCTCCATGGCAACCGGACGCCAAGTAGCCGCCGACCGGACGCCCCGCAGCCGCCGACCAGTCACCCACCGCCAGGCAGAAGGTAACCGGCGCAGGCCCCCCCCCCCCCCCCAGCGACAGCCCCCCCCCCCCCCCCAGCGACAGCCCCCCCCCGGCCTAGCGCTAATTCCCCCATCACAGCGGCAGCCCCCCCGGCGCAGCGACAGCCCCCCCCCCCCGGCCTAGCGCTAGTTCCCCCATCACAGCGGCAGCCCCCCCGGCGCAGCGCTAGTTCCCCCGGCGCCAGCCCGGCGCAGCGGCAGCCCCCCCCCCCCCCCCCCCCGACCCATCACTTACCTGGGACGCTTCTCGGGGCTGCTGGGCTGGGCTGGGTTTCTCCGCTGGGCAGCTCCAGTTTCTGCACCTTCCTCTAACAGAGGAAGGTACAGAATGGCCGCTCCAGCGCGCTCCCGAGCAGTGACAGCTCATCTGCGCATGTGCAGAAGAGCTGTAGCGGGGAGCACACTGAAGCGGCTCGTGCTGAATGGAGAAGACCGGACTGCGCAAGCGCGTCTAAAAAAGCAAGCTGCCGGCGAATTTAGACGGAACCATGGAGACGGGGACGCTAGCAACGGAGCAGGTAAGTGAATAACTTCTGTATGGCTCATATTTAATGCACGATGTATATTACAAAGTGCATTAATATGGCCATACGGAAGTGTATACCCCCACTTTGTTTCGCGAGACAACCCCTTTAAGTCAGCGAAACATATTAGCCCGTTTTATTAGCCACTTCTGAGAATGCCTCCAAATGGGAAACTGGATATTAATTAGCTAGGGTTAAGGTTCACCATCAGAGCGTTTGCATTATATAAACAAAGTGTAAGATTATGGTTATGCAACGGAGTTCAAAAGGACGGCAGATCCGTTTGGAAAGCAGTGTCAGACTTTATTTGAAATAAAACCATGTAAAAACAATGTTTAAAAAAATGATGCTTGAAAAATAATTTCATATAAAACAAAATAACTTAAAAACACAAAATATACAAAATGCTTAACCATATACAATATGGGAAACAAAGCCTTCTGTCCAACAGACTCCAACAAACTGTACATCATATACAAATCAAGTTAATAAGGTGAGATGTTTGTCAGGTGAACGTTTATGGCGTTAATTACAAGTTTAATAAGATATACATGGAAATCAGTCTTCACAGGAACACAAGTATTACTTTGTAATACCAGGCATGAAAGTTTCAATTGGCAAGATGTATTAAGTGGTTAGTGGTATATTAACACCCAGCTCAGTCACAAAGTATTCGTCACCGTAACTCATCCCTTCACAACCCTTCTAAGACATCACACAACTAAAAGAAACCTAAACTAAAGGACCTCCTTTACCCCCAACACCTGAGAGCCGCGTTGTGTTGTAACATCTCCTGTGTAGCGGAGGAGCTCAATGACCTGCAGTGACGTCACTTAGCGGGCAAATACAATGTGTACAAATGGTTTCAATTCTTAAGAATGCAGTTATGTAGAAGCAATCGCTTTAGAAGAAGTAACCAAAACCCAAGTCGTAAATAACCAACGGATGGCAAACAGTTTAGATCGTTACAATTTATGTACATGCAAATAAAAAGCTCACATTGTTGTAACCAGTGGATACATGGGACACTAATGAAGTCTTATTTCAGAACGGCCATGCTTGAACACTGCTAATGTCTAGACTAAGATCACATTGTGTACATGAAGAACTAGTATGTACATCTTTGTTCAGAGCTCATTAAAGTCGCTGTGATCCCGAACCAGCAATGCATCAGTTACTGGGCTCATTGACAAGGCAGGCAAACAGATTTCTTTCAACCATTTTTAGTGGTTTCCTGAACAATTTGTTGAATGGGTTAATAGTGTTTCTTTCAAAAACTGCAAGCCTATATAGGAATTGTGTGATTAACTAAACCCAGTCTGCAAGAAGAATGCATATAGCTTTTGAAACCATGAATGCCGTAAGTTTAAACAGCACACAACAATTTAATCAGCTATACCGGCGGCTGAATGTAGATGAAAAACAAGGGGTTTGGTTTTTTTAGATCAATTATGGTATCTGGATAGAGTGAAAACCATGTTATGTCCATCTTGTCCACCAGAGGGCGCACAGATGTTAATTGAGATGGACATGGCAGACATACTGACCTGCAAAGGCGGACGGACGGCCACCAATCTCTGAAAATCAGTGAGCAAGGAATTGTATTCTAGAGGTCTGTCAAAAGGTTTTATTGTAAGATACTGGCATGCGAACAAACATTCTAGTACTGTGAGCATTCCAACAGATACATGGAATGACGTGGGAGCCATACAACCAGAAATAAAATGGGGAAGTTAGCATGCAGAATGGGTATTTTACAGGACATATGAGAAGTGAACACATTAGACTGTCTCCTCCCCCCCCCCCCCCCCCCCATTGCTGTGGATTTTGACTCGCAATGAGCTGAAGATCTACATCTGGTTCCAGCCAGCGCCCCTCACTGTCCACTGTAACCAGAGCGCAGCACACAACAGCAACTGCCGAGTGCCGCCGGTCATGTGATGCTATTTCCGCATCAGATGACTGGGGGCGGAGCTGAGGTGCAGCAGCTTGTGTGCGCTGTGCTCTGGGTACAGCAGCAGGCAGTATTTGGAGGTGAGAGGTGTGCAGAGTGAAATCAGTTGCGGATCCGCAGCGGATTTTAAGTTAAAATCCACAACAATGGTATGGATTCTGATGCGTTAATGCTGCGGGATTTTCTACTGCGGAGAATCCACTACATTGAACAGACCCCGTTTCAGACTCTGTCCTCGCCCAGGTATCTGCCAGGGAATCTCCACACTTCTCAGTGATTGAGGGGAAGTTCTTGGGGGATAAATAATGAAGAAAAGCAACAAAACACACAGTAGTAGATAATTATTCCGCCATTTAAGGCTACTATTAGGTAAAAGGCGGAGCATTTTCAAAAATCTACACCAGATATTAAGTTATTTCATAGTACAAGTCAGCAAACACAGAACAAGCTCAAGAACTAATGACCCTTTTACACAGGCGATTATCGTTCTGGCTCCCGCCGGAATCTGAATTGTGCCGAATTGCGCCGCTCAGTGTAGACAGCAGTCGGTTACTTCTGGGGGATGGGAGAATGCTGCCTGGCGGCCCCGCCGGTAGCACCGTGAGTGATGCCAGCGACACGCGCTCCTGTGTAATAGCACAGAGCATCACTGGGATGAGCCGGCGGACATAGCTAGCCCCACAGCGCGTCCCGTGTAAAAGGACCATCAAGCTCAATATAGAGGAAACATGGCGGCTCAATGGTTATAAATAGTTAACAAAAAGTTACAGCTAAAACAATTCTGTAGGAAAATCTTCCAACTCTACAATTTGTATAGGTGTGCAGGTACACAAGACAAACTGCATTCAACCTGGTTTCTAAAACCTACATAATGCCAAAATTCTGCTTGCCAGAAGTGTCATTCTGCCGGCCATGAAGGCCAGACACTTGTATTACAGCGTACTAGAAAGAAAGGGGGTCAAAGTCTTTTAGGTGGATGAGAAATATTACATGTGCTTTAAAGTAGAGTGTTCCATATTCACAGGTTTGTACCAAGTGTAGGCAGGATAAGCCAAGAACTAGAACAGCCCAAATGAATGGGCAAACCACACATTAACAAAACCACTATTGCGAAGTGCGGCGAACACTCTGTGGGGCTACATAACAGCCATTATGAAGGTGGCAACGGCAGAAGGAAGCTATAAAGTAATGTGTATTTGTGCTCACAGGACTTTAAAGATTAAATGCAAACACTGTCTAGAAGAGTCTATTGTTCCCAAGGGATGAGATGTAAAGCATGTGTGGCCGAAGTAGTGGCAGCCATTTAACCGTCAGCTCACCAACATCTGAAGACATTTCCTGTGACGCACATTGGCCTATACATCTATATATCATATATACAGCCTTGGCTTACTAGTTGCCCTGGGCCAGAGGTTCTGTATGTCACATTCAGCCTACAGCTAATGCAAACTAGAAAGAAACAGTTCATTCAGAAGGATTTTTATATTACCTGCAACAAATAAGAGAAAGTCCCCCCCCCCCCGGTTAAATTCGACAACTGGAGCCGAGAGGATTTTACGGATGCAACGTATGTAAATACCATAACGTTTTCGCAAATGCAAGTGGCTTTGAAAAAGGATATTCTGGTAGGGTGTTCCCTCAAAGGTGTCCAGTATGCATGATACATTAAACGGAGGATCTGCCACAGGAAACCTGCTCTGTATAAAGGGGTCATGTTTAACGAGCCGTCGCTGGGCTCACAACGGAAAGTGTTTTTAAAAAAAAAACCACTTTGTATTAAAACCGCTTGTCCGCTTCTGAACTATTGATGATCTTTCCTCAGAATAGGCCATAGTTTATCAGTGTCGGTCAGTGTACAGAACCAGAAGTCGACAGCTCCATGCACTTGGCAGCAACCTGCGTTGGTATTGTAGGCACGGTTGCCATTGAACTTATTGGGAGCTGTGCCTGCCATACAAACTTGGGCCGTTGCAATCTGAGCATCTCTGCCTCCTGTTGGCTCCATACACACCGCCAGCAGCCCATGTGAACAACTAATTACCGGGGACCCCCACTGATCAACCAATGTCTATCCTAATTTTTGGCTAAAAGCTGTCATTCTCTGAAGCTTTACTGCAAGATCACAAAATAATGTGACCACTGCAGAGGTTGTGAATATCCAATTACCAGAGCCACTAATGTAAAATGGACATGAGAAGCATCAAAGGGGCATCTGAGATGGGCCTCCAAATAAATGACTGAAGACCATACAGAGTATTATAAGGTCTTAAAGGGGTTGTGCCAAGACTTTAACCCTTGTTTATGCTGCCCTATTAAGGTACATGAACAGCTTAAAGTGTGCCCCTCCCACCCCACATGGGAACCCTCCTCCATGAAAAAGGGCCTTTGAATTACAAAACAGCCATTCATCTAGGTGGTCATGTAACACCTGCCCACAATGCACACCCAAACTCCCCGACAAAATTAGTGGTTTGCAGTAGGCACTGCATATTAAGGTGGGGTCCTTGATGGGAAAACCCCTTTGCTGGAGAGCCCACCAAAAGAGGAGACCCCACTGATGTTCTGGGCAGGTTGCATCATCAAGATATAGAAACTACTGAGACCATTAACCATCAGGACACTGTAAAGTGGCAAGTCCAGCCTTAAAGGTTATTAGTTTTGCAAAAATTGGCCCTCAGATACTTGCCAGACTTTGCAGCTTAAGGACTTCTTTACGAATATAGTTTTGAGTTTATAAATGTTTAAATCTATAAAGAGGAGCCTGCAAAAAAAAAAAAGAATCATTGGGTGACCTGCTGGTTCTCAAGCAGCACGTAACTTGTAATATTCTGTCATATTTGCATCATACTACAAATTACTGAGCCGCTAATGATTTGCGTCCCCTCAGAATCGACTATTCAGGAGTTTTCTTTGTGCATTCTGCTTAAGTGCAGCAGCAATAGTGCATTTTGGTGCGGATCTGCATTAAATTCAGCAGCACATTTTGCGCTGCGGATTGACACAACACGTCAAAATCTGCAGCATTTGTTGTAGACATTGAAACGAATCTGCAGATTTCACCCTTTGAATTGAAGGAATGAATTCTGCTGCAAGCAGCGGTGCCCATTCTACTACGTCTACATGCATCCTTCTATGGCTTTTCTCTCTCAAATTAAAATGCAATATTTTCCATGAAGCTCAACCAGGGAAGGGAGGTTGTAGAGCTGAAGAAAGGGGAAACCATTGTAGATTTAACCTAGCGATCCAGGTAGGAAACCCCCTTTAGATCATCTGTCCCTAAGGCTGTGCATTAGCTGTATACTGGTGGAAGCATCTACTGGAGTGTGCATGGGGGCAAATGTCGGGGAGACGGAGGAGGCAGCCGGGCTTCAACTAACAAACGTTATCGGAGACAAACTGTTGCCAGAAAAGTCTGGCAGCGGCTTCTTCCCCTGTAGATGTCGATGCATTGTCAGCGAAGTGTGCATGTGTATGGGGGTATAAGGCAAGTCAGCCGACCGCCAATAGCCATTGGCAGCTTCAGGCTTCCTCAACATTGTAGGGCTTCTGTCTTGGCTTGTTAAACAGACATGAAGAGTTTGTTTTGAGTCGGTCACATTTTTTCAATTTTGTTTTTTTCTTATGTTGAAAAAGTGTCAGATTTCCCCCATGCCTTTCAATTAACATCTGGCCATATTTTTGTGCAATAATTAAGCAGTAAAGAGAATGTGACATTTTTCCTAAAGGTGATATGTGAAGCCCCCTCTAACAATGGAAAAAAAATCTCCTTCCTTACCCCTCTTGGTACTTCTGAACAATCTAAATGTAGCATAACTTATGCTGCTCAAGAGCCCCTCTTATAGCCCCTTCTGCTGCCGGGCGCTGAATAGGACGGGTGGACTCTAAGAACTTTTTTTCCTGAAATGATGAAGATGTGGGAACACAAAAAAATAGAATTTGAAGTGAAAACCACAGTAAGGAAACTACACACGACTACTTGGCACAAATGTGACAGTTTAGGACAAACTAAGCTAGAGATAACAAAACCATCTATATAGTAGGGGGGACTGGTAAAGAAAGAGGACATCGAGGCTCATACACCAACAATGTAGTAGCAAAAACACAACTATACCTAAAGACTCGTCTATATTACAGAAGGGGAAAAAGGGGCAATTAGATTTTGTTCCTATTAAGGTTTTGCAGTATTCAGCTATGTGCAAAGGTCCCCAAGCAAACAATGAACATGGAAGCCCAAAACAAGTGTCTAATGGGAGGAGTGTGTCTATGACCAGTACACCCCGGCATCCCAAGGTATGTCTGTAAGGAGTTCTGGAGACAGAAACCTGCTGCGTTGCAAGAAGCAACTCGGAAGCTGTGGACACGGCGTCGCTTGCTGTACTACAATAACCCATCTCTTTCTACAGTTAACTCCCAACGCCAACCACCACCAGCTGCATATAGGCAAGTCATGGATCTGGGGAGACAGACCTCCCCATCTGAGGCTTATGGCATATCCTGTGGATATGCCAAGAAGTTTTCAGATCGGAATACTCCTGTATGCACCATAGAAGAAATCTGGCATATTGCGTCAAATATTTCCAGTCTCAATTTTGAGGTTTCCATTCCTCCAACACATAAAAGAGGCGACTTTGTAAAAGGGAGTCTAAAAATACATAAAACCATGAACCATTTTTTTGCCGATGAACCACATTCGGGTAGCCTGCAAGCAAAAATATATTTCGAGTTAGACTACAGCTACCTTTTTGCACACACATTAAACTTGATTGGCTATATCAATAGACTCCCAAAGTAGTGACAGACATCACTAACGTAAAATAGTTTGAAATAGTTTTCAGCACTTGTTTTGACTTTAATCAGCAATGGCTACACCCCCCGATTGTGCTTGATGAAACCTCACCTTAATAACCTAGCTGCCAGAACATGATCAACGTTATACTTCTACATGGAAGGCCGGGTTCACATCTGTATTAGTACCTCTGTTGGGAGGTCCCTCGTAGATCCAACACAAAATACCAGAACAAACAGCGCTGCATGCAGCATTTTTTCTTCTGGCATTATGCGGAGCAGCAACCAAGTGGACCTTATTTAGTGACATGGGGTCCATTTGGCGCTGCTCGACTCAGTCATGTAACAGACCCGTTCAGCCAGGGGGGTTGCCTTTTCCTGCTCCCCCCCGAAAAGAACAGGAAAACGGGACCCCCGATGCAGATGTGAAAGCAGCCTAAAGCCTGCAAGCAGTAATTTACCGAAAAGAAAAGAAAACAAAAAACCAAAACAAAATTTGAGCAAAACAAAATCAAATTTAATGGTCTTAAAGTCAAAAGTAAAACAAACACAAAAAAACAAAAGAAAATCAAGAAACAAAACTGAAAATTCAAGGCAGTCTGTAGAAAACTTAGGATGGGGATTAATTTTACTTAACTAAAGAATCAAATACTCTGTTAATATTTTAACCTTTTAAGAAATGAATTTTTATATGCAAATGGTCAATACTACGAAAGAAACTCACAAAAAGGGATGCAAAAAAGCACAATGCTCAAATGTTTATAAGTGTTAAAACAGTAATCTTGGTTCAAATTCATACATTTTACTCCTACTTGAAAAGGTATACACATTAACTCAACTATACTGTACCAATATAAAGTGTACTATGCACAGTCTTACAATTGAGAGAAGGAACGTAAAAAACAAAAAGCTAAGAAAAAAAAAAAAGAATTTTATATTAACATGAAACATTTCATAGAGTTCAGTTACTGAACAGAGAACTCTTTGGTCCTTCCCCATCTTTCATATGGGCAGATGAGGAGAAAAAAAAATCCGGGGGGCGGTGACAGAGCTTGCGTATTATTAGAAGATCTAATGTGGAGTTGAGGCCCAAAGGAACGGCTATTCGAAACTGTTGCTGAAGCGAGTAAACAGTTTTGTTATATTTTAAAATGGCTCTAAAGCCCAAGATAAAACTCATGTGAATACAGAAGTCCGCAGGGGCGCACTACACTTTCATGACAGGATGAAGAGGGCACAGAATACGGCTGTCCTCCAGAAAAGCTGCATTTCTTTGAAATGGTAATTACAGGAAAATAAAATAAATGGCCGTATTAGGCATTATTCTGGGTCGCTGAACACGCAGTAATATAGACCTGTTGGATACATCCGCACTTGGGAGTCAACTGAAATTGGAGTTTTTGGAAAAAGGATCAGACTGTATAAATCAGAGGGAGCGTGAAAAACTGAAAACAAAAACGTATATATACACACACTTAAGCTGGCGTCTTGACAGCTCGATTAAAAAAGTAGTTTCCAGAGTCTGGAAAATAGAAACCCACAGAGCAAACCTTAAAATCTTCAAGGTCCGCCCGCACATGCTTGAAGTTATCTTCATCCATAGGGTATATTTAACATTATTCATATTTTATTTGTATATTTAAAGTAAATAACTTAATGAACTTAAAATTGGTCTAACATGTTGGGATCTCAAACATTTGAACATGTAAGTTGCACCCTCAAGAGTATAAAAAAATTAATTATTTTTTTTTTAACTTTTCATTTAGGACTAAGACAAAAACACACTTGTGAAAATTGGCGCAAATGAGTTTTACACTAACAAAGAAAAACAAAAAAAAAGTCTTCCCCCAACTTTGTCAATCATTTCCTCTATTCCATACAAAAGACAATTAAGAGCAAGTTATTTGTGGGACTTGCTGGTTTTGAAAGAAACTTGTAAGGTCTTGTCCCCTAAACGGTAGCCATTCAGACTTGCAATGGCCATGGCCGCTTCTTCATAGTTTGTCATGGTCACAAAGCCAAAACCTTTGCACTTGTTGGTGTTAAAATCACGGATAACCTTCACATTAGTGACAGCGCCAAACGGCCCAAACATCTGCCAGAGGATTCCTTCATCGGCGTCTTGGCCAAGGTTGTAGATGAAGATGCACCATCCAGATGAAGCACTGCTGGCCACATTCACACCAGATATACTACTCATGTGATCGACTCCCATAGGTGAAAACCTGCGCAAAACAAGAAATAGGACATTAATATATCTCTTTACATTGTAAATTCCTAATGTGTCATTGCAGTTTTACTTGTACCCATCAACAGAAAAAACAGAGGCCTTAAAAGGGAACCTGTCGGCACAACCATTCTGTTCACACTGCAGGCGGTACGTTAGTGAAAAAAAAAGACAAAATGTCCATCCAGCTCATTATTCTGCAGTGTTGATCCAGAGGAAGGAAGAAAAAAAAAAAAAAAAAAACAATGAGAAGCATATTTTCCTCATTTCGGGGGAAAAGAATTCCTTCCCGACTCCATATCTGGTAGCGCCCCCTTGTTACAGTCCTGTAATATTACACTCCAAACCCCTCTATTAGTGAGTATCACCACATCCTCAGGCAGAGAGTACCATAGTATCACTGCTCTTACAGTAAAACCGGTGTTGGTGGCATTAGCACTGGAAATGACATGAAGATATGAAGATAGCGGTGACGGACGATGCTCTAATGTTGTTGGTCAGTATGCACCGCCAGCCATGTAAGGGACATTTGTGAGGTGTCATTTACTGGAGTCTCCACACAGGGGTGCGACTGTCTCACCATATACACACTGCCAGACTGAGTACTGGCAGATCCATAGCAACTGAGGCCACGGGGTTTGCAGGGGATGTAGTCTGCTCAGAATCCCTCATTCAGCTCAGAGACCATGTGACTGATCACATGATGACAACCACAGCATCAATTGGTTCAAAATTCTTAGCAGGCTTTATTCTCCCATAACAAGAAAAAGCAACGTTTCAACCTGCAATTAGGGCTTTGTCAAGCTTTGTAGATGGTGTAACAGCATAGGAGCGAGTATAGACGGGGACGGGTGTTGGCATAGTTTGCTCAACACTCTTCTCGTGTAAAAGGGCCTTTACAGTACAGGGAGCTCACTGAGATGAGCCGACAGTTTGCCCCACAGCTCGTCCCGTGTAAAAAGGACCATTACACACTTGCTATCACATTGGCCCCTTGCATACGGGTGGAAATTCTGCCGCGGGATTTCTTGCAGCAGGCAACACAGAGAGCTGGAGTCGCGGGAGCCACACTGGTCCCTGCAGGGACGCGGGTTGGATCCAGCTGTGACAATTCTCGCAGGGGTTCCAACCCGGCCGTCTGCAGGCGGCCATTAGCTCCTAGGTGCAATCCATAGAACTAATCTGTGGGCTACGCCATCCTAGGGTGCAGACAGGGGCCACAGTACATACAACAGGCCTTTTAACCCATTAGTACCGCATGTATTTAATGGTAATGACAAAGCAGGTTTGGTTGTTTTATATTGTCCCATTTTAAGAACTATAACCTGTTCCTATGGATGTAGCTATGAAACGGCCTTAAAAGTTGTAGTTTTCAATGTACTGTATATACTGGCGTATAAGACGACTTTTGAACCCCGAAAAATCTGCTCTGAAGTCGGGGGTCGTCTTATACGCCGGTAATACAAAAAAAAGAAAGTGTCAAAAAAAAAAAAAATCCTTACTCCCCTCCCCCGGCGTTCTGCGGTGCTGCTGCAGGCTGTCGCTCCCTCCTGGTCCCTGGCAGATCATTGCTTTCTGGACGCAGGGCTTGAAATCCCAGCCTCCAGAAAGCTAATACTGTGATTAGCTAACGCACTCCGTCAGCCAATCACAGCCATTCAATTACATCATTGAATGGCTGTGATTGGCTGAAGGCATGTGTGTTTTGTGGAGGCGGGGATTTCAAGCCCTGCGTCCAGAAAGCAATGCTCTGCCGGGGACCAGGAGGGAGCGACATTCTGCAGCAGCGCCGCAGAACGCCGGGGGAGGTGAGTACTGATTTATTTATTTTTTGCTCTGCTGTATTCCCGGCGTATAAGGTGACAGTTGGGGGGCCGTCTTATACGCCCCGTCGCCTTATACGCCGGTATATACGGTAGTTTCGAAGTACATATAAACGTACCGAGTAGCTGTAATGTGTTTTCCCTATGGCTCGGTACGGATATGGTAATACCAAAGTAGCTACCTTATTTCCATGCTTTAGTATCCCTCAGTAATCCGCTATACATGCTTTATAGTAATTACCGGACGTTCTTGGGCTGCACGGACGTATAAAAATGGCGGCCTTTGAGGAAAAGTTTTTTTAAAGCCAACTAGAAGCCAGTTTTACTTTTCATCATGCATTCCAAGAGCCATAAGACTTCTTTCTCAGTGGATAGTCAGGAGAGCTCGGTGTTTTATAATGGTGCCCTTTTATATACGGTAAAAGAAGCAAAAAAATAAATGAAATCTTTTAAATGAAGCGAATTGGAAGGAAATACAAATAAGCCATTTTATAATTTATAAGGCTTTTGTGGCGTCTACGGTGCAATACTAATATGTTCGGGGTCAGTAACATTAAGACACCAGAGTTACAGATTGCTTACTACTTAAAAAAAATAACTCCTACCCTATTAAAAATAGCTGTGCCCCCCAAAGCCCCATAACACTCTGTTGATGGGGTTGTGTGAACCTGTAGTTCATGCTGCTGCAGTTTTGGGGTACACAAGACTTTACTAAAAGCCCCCACAATTCTGACATTAAGCATTTGTCAGCGCTCACCATGTGGCCTCCATAATTAATAGGTTGCTGATGCTTTATGAGACCAGCGGGGATTTCAGCAGAGCAGTAAGAGGAGACCGTGGGCCATTTGCTTCTCACATGGTTCCTATGTCATATTATAAGGTGTCTTCCCGTGTCTTTTACAAGCTTAACCTTGTCTGGGCATCACAAAGCTAAGGCCCATTTACACAGGATGAATGTCGGGCAAACAATGCCCACCCCTCGTCCCCGCACATATCCGCTGCGGTGCTGCTGCAGGGGAGCTAGTATCGCTGTCTCACAGTGGGGCTGCTGCTGCTGCTGCTGGAGATTTCTCTCCTCGCTCCCCCGCCCCTCTCCATTCACTTAAAGGGGTTGTCTCACGCCGAAACGGGTTTTTTTTTTATTCAATAGGCCCCCCGTTCGGCGTGAGACAAACCCGATGCATGTGTTAAAAAAAACCAAAAACCGGGTAGTACTTACCCGAATCCCCACGCTGCGGCGACTTCTTCCTTCTTCTTACTTACCTTAGTAAGATGGCCGCCGGGATCTTCCCTGTGCAGTCCATTGCCGATTCCAGCCTCCTGATTGGCTGGAATCGGCACACGTGACGGGGCGGAGCTACGAGGAGCCGCTCTCCGGCACGAGCGGCCCCATTCAGAAGACAGAAGACCGCACAGCGCAAGCGCGTCTAAAACCGCCAGAAGAGGCGATTTTAGACGGATCCATGGAGACGAGGACGCCAGCAACGGAGCAGATAAGTGAATAACTTCTGTATGGCTCATAATTAATGCACAATGTATATTACAAAGTGCATTAATATGGCCATACAGAAGTATATAACCCCACTTGGTTTCATGAGACAACCCCTTTAACTGTGACTGTTCAGTACTGACCAGCTGCTATTTACACTGAACCATCATCATTCAGCTCATCATCCATGCAGCATAAATAATGAAAGATGGGCTGATCGTTCAGTGTAAACAGCAGTCGGTCAGTACTGAATAGCCAATGTGTTAAGTGAATAGAGAGGGGAGGGGGAGAGCAGGGACACAATTCTCCTTCAGCCGCCCCGCTGTGCGGTAACAATACTCGCTCCTGTGCAGCTGACCTGCAGCAAAGTATGTGTGGGGACGAGTGGCGGGCATCATTTGCCCAACATTTGTCCCGTGTAAACAGACCTTTAGGAATTCCATATCTCCTACCACTGCCCACTAGACCAGTGTTCCCCAACTCCAGTCCTCAGGGACCCCCAACAGGTCATGTTTTCAGGATTTCCTCAGTGTTGCACAGGTGATGTACTTATTGTCGGTGCCTTAGACATCGCCACAGGGGTTCTTACTATAGGATATCCTGAAAACATGACCTGCTGGTGGTCCCTGAGGACTGGAGGTGGGGAACTAGATAACACACAATTAAAAGGCTCGTTTACACGCAAAGACAATCTTTCAAATGACTGAAAGACTGATAGTTTTAGCAATCACTTTGCATAAAGTACTAATGGGCACTAATCATTAGTACTTGATCAGCTTCATTTGCATGCAAATGAGCCTACTAGAGCTCCTTGCAGAAGTCAGCAGGTGGTCTGAGCTCTGCAATCAGCTCCTTTGTTTTCACAAGGGCTGTCATGGGCTGCAGGCATGAATACAAATGTAATCTCTAGTTCCTGTGGAGATAACTGCCAGCGGTCTGAATTATGGTTTTTAAACCCACCTAAAAGTCATTGTTCAGATGAAAAGTGCATTTACATGCAATGATTATTGCTCATATGTCATCGTTAGAAGAAATTTTGAGTGATAATTGTTGCATGTAAATGGGCCTTAACTCTCTCTTAAGAGTGCATAGCAGCCTAAACCCCCACTCCTCTCCTCCAGGAAGGGGGGGTGGGTAAAAGATGAGCCACATAGACTGAACTTTTCTCACAAAGGCGTGTATTTTGTAGTTCACATATACTAACATTACATATATTAGTTTGGTAAACAGATTATGTTTGCTTCTCTATGTGCATATAGAGGTATATTTTTATATAGCCTGTAGACTCGTCATGTTAACTAACCGGTAGCAGGCAGGGGGTGACCCGGGAGGAAGGAATGCCGACCTAAGAGATTGATGTCACTACTGCTGCTGAAGTTTAATGACCAACACTAATAGGACTGTAAGAAGTTATGCATATTCAGGAGGGAGCGGTCACTGAAGTTTGTTCTTTGTTTGACAACTATAAATACTCATGTCTTAAGAGGAATAAAGACGTTCAGTGGATTCCGCCAATGTTGTGCGATCTGTAATTCTTTGAGCAGCTCAAATACTTCAAATTAATTTTGAACAGCAAACCCCGTTGCGTGACCTTTGGTGGATGATTTGTGTCATTAGATTTCTGACCTCCTCACCACAGTCGTAAAACCATAAAATGTGAGTTTGATACGTGGAATGACTCGTCAGGTGAGGTCACAGTTCCTATGTCAAGTCTACCGGAACTGTTGTGCTTCAGCCAATAGGGAGAGTCAAGTGTTGCGGAGTGATGTTCAGGTGAAGCGCTGACCAGTTTGACTGTCGCCATGTTCTCACAATGTGGAAGACAGCCGTGCACGGCGAACAGTTCAAGCCAAATTCTTGGCTAGACACTTCTTAAAACATCTACAACCATTTTTTCCAAATATTCTATGTTCGCGTAGCAAACATTGGGTCAATCTAGTAGATTCTTTAAAAAAAAACAAAACGAAAAAACCCAATAAGACTGTCTCCAGCGCATCCTAGATTACCTGCACGTGGTGCCATCACTTTATTCACTTCAATGGGACCACCGGAAAGCAGAGTAGAAGTGTTTGGCAATCCGGTGGTCCCACTACAGTGCATAACTTGCTGAGATAGGCCAACTCTGAAGTTGCCAGCCACCGCCCTGGAGAAAACAAACTCCAATGGAAGTAAGCCATATATTACCTGAATCTTTGAGCCTGGTGGTGAACAGGACCTCCAAACCGCCGCGCTGGAGAATGGCACAGCTGAGAAAGAAGTGCCATGTTCTTATTCTGGTTTGGATTAGCAGCGAATTTCACTGTGATGGGTTCAGATGATCCCGGCGGTTTATGGCCGTTGAAGCTGGCAATCGCTTCTTCTGCTTCCGATCGTTTGTCAAACCGTATAAAAGCAACTCCACGTGATAAGCCTTAAAAATAGGAATACTTAGTGGTAGCAATTATTTAACACATCGATAAATAAATCTTTAATCAATTCCTTTAAAGCAACCTTCCCACTTTTGGGATAAAATTCTGTCCTGAACCAGGCGGGAATGATACCTGCAGCGGTACTGCTCTACCATCCCTCTCATCTGCCAGTTCCCGTTTCCAGCGGTCTAAGACGGCCGACGCAACGTTCAGACTACTAATGCACTACACCTGCCCTCTGATTGGCCAGAACTGCTCATGTGATCAGCACTAGCCAATCAAAATATTAGGCAGTCATAAAATTGCTGAAGCCATCTTGGACAGCCAAAAACACATCCTGAAACTGATGGGTTGGAGGAGTGGCAGAGAACAAGTACATGCAATATACCCCCTCCGGTCCCAGGACAGAATTTAGTCCCGAAGTCAGAGGGCTTCTTTGGAAAGAAATATGTTCTTCATTATGAATGGAGATGAGCGAGCGTACTCGTTAAGGGTAAATACTCGAGCGAGTATTGCCTTTTGCGATTACCTGCCCGCTCGTCTGAAAAGAGTCGGGTGCCGGCTCATCTCTAATCAGGAACTATGCGATGATGAATGAAGTTCAAAGAAAACTCCTATAATGCAGCTCTAATCAGGTAGGATAGAAAAACATGTAAACATGTTGCTTCATTAGTAAGAAAAACTGCTAATTAAGTACTCTTATCCCAAACAAATGCGATAGAGCACCAAATTTGTTACTCATCTGCCTTATTTTATACCTTTGTCGTAACATACATTGTTGCCATTAATTTCCCCTTCTTTAGGCCCCCTGCACTCAGATGGAAATTCCGCGGCGGGATATCCCGCAGAATGTCTGGCCGTGCCCGCCTGCATAGGATTGAATTACAAAACACAATCCTTTGCACACAGCCCTGTGAAAACACGCGCAGAAAACAAATCGTAGCATGATTGCACAGAAATGTCAGTAGTGGTAGGGCCAGCTCCGCTCTGCGCATGCGCCAGGTGGGCGGCAGACAGGCACATCACAGAGCAGAGGAGACGCTGGGAGCGGGTGAGCCGCAGGGCTGTGCAGGGGCACGGGTCTGCATCCCACTGCAAGAACTCTCACAGCAAGATCCAACAGTCTGCAGGTAGCCTTAAAATAATAGGGGAAAAAAAAGTAACGTGGTGAATGTCTAAATCCCCATTTACAAGCAAAGATCACTCACAATCCGTTCAAAAAAATAGGGAGAATGACAGTGAGCGATTTTGCATAAGCTGCTAACAGGCACTAATGCCCAATAGTAGCTTATTGCATGAAGAGCATCACAGCGTGCGGTCTCAGCTATCCGCTATCCAGCTGAACGATGGATTTTAAACTTCACATAAAATCATCGTTCCCCCAAAAGCTAATGATGATAGCGGTTACACGCAACGATTATTGCTCAAAAGACATTGCTTGAGCGAATTGTGAGCGATAGTCGTCCCGTGTAAATGGGGCTTAAGTCCTGGCTAACCAGAAAATTACAGCCACTTTCATTCCATTGTTAAGGCCCATTTAGCCAACGATTAGCTCTCAAAATTTGCTTAAAGGCCATCTCTTGAGCGATTATCGTTGTGTGTACCTGCACTGACATCATGCAGTTTTCGTTAAGCCGTCGCTCATCGTTGTCTGTCAGCGTGCTGACGATGAGCCTCAACAGGGATTCACAGCGGGATACAGCTGATACTATTGTTTCATCCCGCTCCCTGATGACAGACGGGGTATGAAGAACAGAGCGGTCCAGCTGTATAACAGCCGGGCGCTCCGAGCAGAGAACAGCTGGATGCAGAAGACAAGCGGGGACACCCCTGTATAACAGCCGAGAACAGCTGGATGCAGAAGACAAGCGGGGACACCCCTGTATAACAGCCGGGCGCTCCGAGCAGAGAGCAGCTGGATGCAGAAGACAAGCGGGGACACCCCTGTATAACAGCCGGGCGCTCCGAGCAGAGAACAGCTGGATGCAGAAGACAAGCAGGGACACCCCTGTATAACAGCTGGGCGCTCGGAGCGGGGAACAGCTGGATACAGGAGACAAACGGGGACACCCTGCTGTCTTCTGCATCCTCCACTGGGGGCGCAAGGTGATCGGTCATCTTGAGCGATCATCTAGTGCTGTAAATGACAACGATTATCGCTCAAAAGTCACTTGAGCGCCATCTTTTGAGCGATAATCATTGTGCCTAAATGCGCCTTTCTCCTCTACAGATCCAAGTATTTGTAGACAACACAATACGTACCAGTAGCCTGATCAACAAGAACACGGGAGTTGATGATGCGGCCAAACCCTGAAAACATATCTTCAACGTCCTTTTGTGTCATCGTCCTCGGAAGTCCACTGATGTACAAGTTTGCATCCTTGATATTTTCTGAACTTGGACGGGCAAATGATACCTCAAAATGAAAGGGAAAGCAATAGTTATTTGACACATCAATAGTTAACAGACATCTGAAAGACGGGCCTTATGTATTCAGTTAGAAGTTGAGCCACCACTGATATCAGAGCTTCAAGAAGCATTTGTGCAGATAGTCTTCAGGCATCTAATCATTTCACCTGAAACAGACCGCAGCATTCGGGTAAAACACAGCATGTTGTATGCAGTAAAGTGACACCAGGTTTACTGCAGAACACTTATGTCCCTGCAGTACCTGCCATACCTTACGGTACCTTCTGCCTCCACCTTTTACACATACGAGCGTCAGGTAAACGATGCCCAACCCTCGCCCCTGTGGTGCTCGCTCTGCACAGGAGCGAGCACTGCTGGAGTTCTCTCTTCTCCATCCCCGGTCAGCAGCGGCTGTTCAGTACTGACCGACTGCTGTTTACACTGAATGATGTGGCGTTTCGGATTTCAAGATTCTTAATGAATGACTGGATGATTCTCACTCGTTCAGTTTCAGCATGATGTTACAAGGGACAATCATTCAAAACCGCAGAGGAGCTGGAACAACCAAAGGGATAATAGTCCCGTGTAAAAGGGCCTTTACACTGCATTGGCAAACGGATGTAGACAATTCCCTTAAAGTTATGGTAACTAATGAAAGCATTCCTATTCGATTGCAACAAATATATATATTGCATTCCAATATATTACAGAAAGGTAGTCGGGCTCACATGCTGCCCACAGCGGCAGTCATTAGATTAAACGGGTTTCCATGATAATGCTATTGAAGACCTCTCCTAAGGTTATCAAACGCAGGTCGGCATGGTTCCAACAGCGTCTGCCAGTAGCACAGCTCCACAGATTGTGCAGTGGCATGGAATGGTAGTGCAAGCTCAGACCCATTCAAGTTGCCTGCAGCAGTTCTCACACTCATGCGCATAGCGAGAGGCTATCCCACAGGCCACTCACAGGTGCTTTTTACCGCATCATTTTGAATGCTGCGGTATAACGCTCCCATCGATTTCAATGGGGCCTCGTAAACATGCACTCGATCACGGTGCTTTCTAGCGTTGTGATTTTCGAGTGCCGCCTGTTTTATTTTGCTGAGTTTAGCGCACCTCATTACCCATCACAATGATTGGGTGCGCTAAAACCAGATGTTGGACACAAACGGGTCTGCATCCAAAAATGAAAGTTAAAAAAAAATACCGTATATACCGGCGTATAAGACGACTAGAGCTCCTTGCAGAAGTCAGCAGGTGGTCTGAGCTCTGCAATCAGCTCCTTTGTTTTCACAAGGGCTGTCATGGGCTGAAGGCGCACGTGTTAGCAATCACACCCATTCAATGATGTCATTGAATAGTGTGATTGGCTGAAGCCACGTGTGCTTTAGCCAATCACAGCCATTCAATGATGTCATGGCTGCCGGCGTGTGTATTAGCTTTCTGGAAGCGGGGATTTCAAGCCCCGCATTCAGAAAGCTATGCTGCGCCGGGGACGAGGAGCGAGCGACAGCCTGCCGCAGCGAGCGACATCCTGCCGGAGCGCGACAGAACGCCGTGGGAGGTGAGTAATGAATTTTTTTTTTTTTTCTCCACTGTATACCGGCATATAAGGTGACAGTTGGGGGGTCGTCTTATACGCCCCGTCGCCTTATACGCCGGTATATACGGTATGTTAAATTTGCTGCAATTTGCCGTGCGCATATGCGAGTGGCTCTAAGACATTTCACGCTGCTCATGGCTTGGCTAGTGCAACATGAAGTATCTGGGGTTACTTGTACAGGGTAGTCTGAGACCTGCTGTGGCCATGTTAGATCACGAGAGAGGACCCAATGGGTTCATATCTGAAGGACACCAAATAATGTAACTCCTTTTCCCGCACTTAACCTGAGCATTTAATTCTGGCTGGTGGGGGTTTCGCTTTATGGCCTCATGTCCACGGGGAAATTAAGATCCACACGGATTCTCCATGCAGAATCCCGCAGCGGGGTCCCTCCTGCCCCGCAGACATAAGGCCAAGAAATCGGATATACTTACCTGTGTGGATGCTGCGGATCTCCCTTCCATCGCCGCTGGATCTCTTTTCTTCAGCCTGGCGGATGTGCTCTGCACGCCAGCAACGTGCGGCGCACTTTTTTTTTTAAGCTCCTATTTTCCCGCGGCACAGCACAAATACAGCAGCGGGTGTGCCACGGGACCAGATGGCTTCCACGGGAGTCGTCCGTGTAGGAAACCTGCACAAGATGGAGAATGCTGCGGGTGTTTTCCCGCACACCAGGGAAAAATGACATCCGTGGGTATTTAATTACCTGCACGGATTTGCAAATTCTATTTTGCCTGTGGACACTGAGCCTAAAGGCCTCATGTCCACTGGGACAGATCTGCAGCGGGTCACCCGCACGCGTGATCCGCGCCATATAGGGATGCAATGGACACCCGCAGGTATTTAAATACCTGCGGATGTCAATTTCCCTTGAGGAGCGGATTGCGTGTACGGGAAAACACCCGCAGCATGCTCCATTTTAGGGCGGGTCTCCCACGGGGACGGCTCCTGCAGGCTTCTATTGAAGCCTTTGGAAGCCGTCCGGATCTGCGGCACACCCGCAGCTGAATTCCTGCTCTCCAGCGTGGGAGCGCCAGAGAGCAGGAGTTCAAAAGAGTGCAAGGCGCATGCCTGCGGCACGCTGCTGGCGTGCTGAGTACATCTGCCGGGCCGAAGAAAGAAGATCCGGCCGCGACAGAGGGCATATCCGCAGCGTCCGGACAGGTATCATCCGCGGGAAAAGGAGGGACCCGCTGCGGGATTCTGCATGGAGAACCCGCGGTGGGCCTGATTTTCCTTGTGGACATGAGACCTAAGGCTATGCTCCTACATGGCAGATCTTGCAGCAAAATCAGCTAAAAACCTCCCATAACCAGTAAAACCAGTAAAGTGGTCCTTTGTGTCTGTGCGAATAAGAAATGGTGACACACCACAAGCAGGTGACACGCTGTGGGACTAAAATCCACAGATCTTATGTGTGCTAAGCTTTATGCTGATACTGTAAATGCTGTGGATTTTTTTGTGCTGAAATTTTGCACCAAACCCAACAGTATTTTCACCCCATGGGAACAGATCCTCAGAGGCGCTATAGATTCTAACCATTAAGAGACACCTCAAACAACTTACACTGCTGTGGACAGAAGCCTGCAGTCAATACCCCAAACCAAAAGTCTCAGCAAACCAGGCCTTAAGGCTGCAGGTGTGGAATGATACCAGCAGGTGGCGCACGACCTTCTGTGGTCTCCATTGTCTGCATTGTTGATAGATCACAGGTACACACAATTGTCGCACTGCTACCCACAGTAGAAAACACAAACACATTCCTGTATTTTTCACCAAGCGATTACCGGCGCAGTGTGGATTTTTACCCGGTCTGCTTTTTGACATAAAAATAAAAAATATATGAAGAGATCAGCTTTAATTTTTCCTAAAGTCCTTGAGCATTTGCCAAGTAGATGAACTACATGTAAAGTACAAAGAATATGATGGGGATCTGCATGTCTGAAAGCATTAGACCTCATGAGATCCTCAGAAGTCCAAAATCTGAATCCCAGACTTGAACAGGGTCACTTGTTCAAAGGAAAGCGATAGAAGCTGCGCTGACGTTCAAGAGCCAAGTGTATGATCGCATCCATCTATCTAGAGTTAAACCCTTGTTCACATTATACAAAGTCTGGATTTTCAAGTACACGTTTTCCAGTGCAAAATCCATGTGAAGCTTGATTATATCACTTGTCCGTTTCCTGCAGCTTGGATTACAAATGGCTGCTGCCTGAAGTACAGTAAGGCCGGCCGCACACGGGTGGCGTGGATTCCTGCAGCAGACGACCTGTGATCACTCACAGAATCATAGACTGGTAGAGTTGGAAGGGTCCCCCGGGGTCATCGGGTCCGACCCCCCTGCTCACTGCAGGATCACTAAATCATCCCGGACAGATGTCTGTCCGGCCTTTGTTTGAACAGAAAGTAATTGCGAATGATGGTGGATGTGTTTGCCCCGCACGAATGTGCGCTATGGACAGCGTGTCGTCTACATGGAAGAAAGCCCTCTCCCCTCCAGCTGGCATTCCTGCTTTTCTATCAGTTTTCCTTTGAAGTTGCAAGCATTTCTGCCATCCATACACAATGTTAATTGCATATGGGCAACGAAACCCTTGCAGCCCATTGACTTCAATGGGGGCCGTCCACGCGAAGTCCACCCTAAAATAGAGCATGATGACATTTTTCTTCTGCCCACGGAACACGCAATTCATATCGGTGAGTGTGAATGAAAAAGCAAAACTGCATGCCTTTCAATGCCTGTGTTTTACCGCAGAGCACCCGCACGGGTGGTGATCGCGGAATGTGCAATCCAAGCCCGGGAGTTCACATCGAAGTCAATGTCTAGTAAAGAGATGTGAATTTCAATGTCGAATCTGCGTGTAAAAAAAAAAAAAAAAAAAAAAACCCGGGCCAAAGAATACAGTAAAATAGCAACAAACCTGTCTAATCATAAAAAGACTAGTCGAATACACAGGCAGAAAAAGCGCTCTTTTGGGCCTTTGTTTTTTCTTTCAGAAGTTTCGGTAAACCCGATGGAGGCTGGCGGTTCTACTGGATGCTCCCCGCGGTCAGACACGGATGCAAGAAATGGTGGAAACGAACCTCTAACCAACTTCAGAGACATGAAGTCCATTCCTGCTGTACAACCTCCTCTCAATCTAGAACAGGTCCAAACTCTTTATAGCTGACCCCACCCCAATCCTTGTGTAGACAGACCCCTCGGTCACGCTCACACAGGCAGGGTTTTGTCTGTGTTTCGTGTCACATTTTCAGCACAGCGCTAAATGCTGTTAATCCCTACCATTGGTTTCTATAGGGCTGCTCAGACAAGCTTTAGAACGCTGCGTATTATTCCAAGCGCTGTCTGTTCTATTTTAATGCTTTGCCCATTGAAATGAATGGGGCGCGGTGTCAGCTCTGCTCAACTGACTGCGTTTCAGTTTTGGTATCAACTTGCTCGGCCACGTTTATAACTGTGCTGAAAACAGTCAACGCAGCGTTTCTCCAAGCGCCTGTCTGAGTGGCCCTCCATATTGACTGGCTGCAGCCACCACGAGAGAGAAGTGTAAGGCCTCCTTCCCACAAACGGATTTCCGCCGCATAATTCGCGGCGGAAATCCGCTGAGTTGCCCGCAGCTATTAGGTTCTATTGAACCTAATAGCTCAATGCTCACGGTGCGGAATTCCACACCGTGAATTCACCTGCGGCATGCTCTATTTGCCGCAGGTGTACGCGCGGACGGCTTCCATTTCAGCCAATGGAAGCCGCCCGTTCACGCTATCTTCCGCTGTAGCACAGCGGAAGATAGCGTGAAAACGCTTTCCCGCCCACGGCCGGCCGTGTCACGTGACACGGCGGTGGTGGGCGAGGAAGAGTCATGCGGGAGCGAGGGCGCCGCAGGTAAGTATGGGGTCTCCTGGGGGGGCGCCGTGATGGGCCCCGCCGCGGAATTTCGCGGCGGAGCCCGTCACGGCCGTGTGCAGCCAGCCTAAGGCTGCAGGCAGTACGCTGAGTTACATTCAAAAGTTTTGTGAAACTAAATCCAAACAGAAGTTTGAAAGTTATAAACAGCAAAGTCAACGTTAAAAAGGACCAGTTTTGGGGGGGGGGGGGGCTCTTCGTAATTTTAGGAGGGGAAAACGAAGGTTTAACTCAAGTGTGAAGTTTTCATAGGATCATCAAGAAGTGTTGTCTATTTAATGTGTCTTTTAAAGCACCATTAGCTCCAATACTCAACATGAACACTAACACAATCCATATGTAACAAATGTAGATTTGTGAACAATTCTGGAGTTAAAGATTGCCTGAAGACCATTATAAAACAGAGCGGAAGTCTGGGCAGACCGGCGCCATAGTGCATAAACCGCATGTATACAGCCATAGTCACCTACACCAATAACACCTTGTCTCCATGTACAGCATGTTATGAACAGACTCCAAAAAGCAATGCATATTTTCAGCAAAAGCAGCAAGAATTACTGTCCAAGAAATAGACAACTAAACTGAGCTTTAGGCTCCAAAACGGAGGTCCTGCATCCCAATGTAATAACTTTGCATCGATCAGGTGGGTCCATTTACTAGATCGTTCAGTGGTTGGCAATATACCTGTGGTGTTCAACAGGAGCACAGAGCCCCCAAACCATTGCAGGCTCCTGGCAACATCCGCGGCAAAGCCAAAAATATCCCATGGGAGGACTCTGCTCTTTAAGGTTTATAAGATATATATATTCACCTTTATAGTTTTTGATTGCAGTCTCAATCCATTAAGTGTGTTTATTGCTCTTTCAGCATCTTTAGCATTTAAGTAATTCACAAAGCCATATCCTAAGCTGTGCCCTGCAAAAGGAAAAAAAATAAAACAAAAACAAAATAAAAAACACAATTAAGAAAAAAAAAAAGTCCTGTCTGATTTGATTGCATACATAGTAGAATAACTGGAAAGGTAAATCCAGTCACCTCCCTTTCTAGTACCATAAGAACTGGGTGCCAAAATGATTAAATACTTGACAAACATTCACGTGGCAACATTATATCAGCAATCCCCCTTCACGGCCTCCTGTGTGTCATAAGTATGAATCTGGAAACAAAAGGCAAGTTAACAAGTGCTTTGTGACATTCCTGCTGATGGGGGCGCCATGGTTTAGCTCTGTAACACGTTCACATCGCAGGGACCATGCGCGGACAAGTTTAGATATACAAGATAAATGAGCGTTACGCTAGAAGCGGCACATGTCCCATAACAGGAAGCCGGACTCCTCATACTGACCTGACTCCCTTGTGGAATACAGGGACGTGGACGCTGCCGCGCCATTCACAGTTACCGTTTCTGTACAATAAAAGACTAGACAGTTGTGCAGTTTTGAAGCCCCCTAGGTGGATGTGATGGGCGCGGGGGTTTGGCTTACAGCTCGAAGGTCCTGCTCACAAGGCGTTTGGGTTTTTTGGTGGATTCTCTGCTGAAATCCACATTATATCATCCTATTTCCTACAATGTGAATTAGATTTCAAACCTGCATCACTTAAGGGTGTTATAAGCCTGCTGTTTTATCCCCCTCTTTCAAACAGCAGCTTAAAAATAGGTGGGAGGGGTGCGGGGGTAGGTTGTTAATTCTTCACATGATTTGTGTACAGACTGCACAGTGACTTGGCCATTGAATGGGACTAAATCTGTGTACATCCACATGCAAAATGTGTGGCGGAATCTCCTAAGCCGGGTTTAGACAACGATTATCGCTCAAAAAAAAACAACAATCTTTTGAGCGATAATTGTTCTTTACAGCACTAGGTGCTCTGATCAGGGGATGCAGAAGACAAGTGGGCTGTCCCTGCTTGTCTTCTGCATCCAGCTGTTTCCCGCTCCGAGCGCCCGGCTGTTACACAGCTGAGCGCTCCGAGCGGTGTATGGATAACGCAGCTGGACTGCTCTGTTCTTCATACCCCACCTGTCTTCAGGGAGCGGGATGAATGGTATCAGCTGTATCCCGCTGTGAATCTCTGATAAGACTCACACACGGGGCGGATTTGCTGCGGAAATTCCGTCCGGAATTTCGCAGTGGCAAATCCGCATGCGGGCGCTAATCCCGGGATTAGCCAGCCATTTGGACAAGATTTCTCAGAAATCTCGTCCACATGGGACGGCAAATCCACTGCGGCTAAGCCGGCAGAAGCCGCCGCTGCGGCGCGGATTTGCCGACCGCAGCATGTCCAATTTTTTGCTGGGCTGTTTCAAAGCCGCTGCAGGTTTTGCAGCAGCGGTTCTCCCGGCGGAAATCTCGCGGTTTTTCGCTGCGGCCAAACTGCGAGATTTCCGCCGAGAATCCGCCCTGTGAGAGCCCAGCCTGAAAGTTCAGCCATCAGTGACGGCTAAACGATAACTGCAGTTAGACAACCATTATCACTCAAAAGACGGCTTTGAGCGATTTTTGAGTGAAAATTGTGTCTAAAAGGGCCTTTATGTTCAGTCTTGCAGCTTCGTATTAGAAAAATCTGACACGGTTCGGCCGGTTTAACTGGTGTGAACGTATTAAAAGGCTTCAGGCAGCAGTGTTTCTGTATTTAATGCTAACCCATTTCTGCTCTGTTGCATACATTGATGGTGCTGACAAAAGGTCTTTAAGGGCCATGGACACCTTTTGTTTGTTGGGGGGAGATTAGGGTGGCAAATTAAAGGAAGGCAACGGGAAAAGTCATACATATGTCAAAAATCGACAGTTGTGGTTTGGGTCAGCGGTCATTTTCTTCACATACTTATAAAAATAAGTAAAAGCATCTTTGTCCCCCCATGACGTCATAAGACCTCTGGGGATACTTTAATTTTTATTTTACACTTTGACTGTAGCTGGGGCATCCATAGGAGCTCCAGTTACAGGGGAAACCCTGTCCATGTGAGGCTCATTGAGCCCTATGTACCCAGGGAAGGGGAGGGCAGAAGTATTGGACGCACATAGGAGGTGAAACTTGAATTAGCACATTTTTCAATCTGGTGTTTGGCCACCTTTGGCCTCAATGACTGCAGTAATTCCCATAGATGTGTGGAGGGGTTTGCCTCCAGTCCTCATGGGTGTGCATCAATACAATGTTCTAGTTTGTCCCGACGAAGCTTGATGGGATAGAGATCCGGATTTTGGCTCGGCCAATGACATTTTTAAACGTTCTGTCCCTCCACACTGCGTGTTGTATGACCCGGCGCTCGGTCATGTTGTAGACACACGGATCTGTACACAAGTACTACCACCAGGGAGGTGATGCCACATTGTGCGGAATGTGTCTGTATTCATGGGCGCTAAGGGTAGACTTCACTATAACCTATGGTCCTTCCCAGCAGAACGCCCCCACAACATAACAGAACCTCCTCCGCACCTCACTGTTGGGACAATGCTGTCACAAAAAACCGCTCTCCAGGCAACCGCCACACCCAAGGGCTGCCATCCCATCGGAAAAGGATGTGCCACGATTCAGCTTCCCCAACACCTTCCACTTGTTTACAGTCCGTCACGCCAAGCACCATCGCAGGCGCCGCTGTGCATTCACTGCTGTGATATGTGCAGCCCCTCGTCCTACAGATGGTTCTGGTGCTAACTGATGTTCCAATGTCCTGTGAGACCCCCTGAGCGAGGACAATGTGCGCAATGCCTTCACAGCTCCTACAAGGCCTTGTTGTCCATGTTCTGTCAGTTTATAAGGTCTCCCTGAACGTGGCGGCACCGCACACACCGGATGGCTTCCATCTCCCAATAACATAGCTAACAGTGGACTCTGGAAGGTCCAAAAGCTGCGATGTCCGTACTGATTGGTTGGTGACACCCCCCCCCCCCCCCGGATTCTATGTAATCTAGTATACCAATGTGTACATGGACAAGAGGGAAAAATGGGATCAACATCTAATCGGCTATGATGGCAAGCTTCTTGCTCCATATAATAAATCCATTGTATCTGTTATATGGTAAAAGATCTCAGAATTTGTGCCCTCAGTCAACTGCATAGAGCCACTTGATTATGGATTCTCTTCTTCCCAGAATCCCTTGCAGAAGCCCCAAGAGATCGGGTGTAATACGAGGGGGATCGAGGCAGTATGTGATCCACTTCAATGCAGTGCCAAATCAGGTGAGATTAGGGAGTAAACGGTGACCAGAGTAATGGGTTGTCCCAGCAATAATGGTGCCTGTGCTACACAGGAGCGAGGATCCCTCCGTGGAGACGGAGCGCTCCGAGGTCTCTGCCAGTTCATTGATGCCCGTTTACACTCGCTAATCGTCATTTGTTTTTTATGCCTGCAAAAACAGGATGAAAGACTTAGATGGTCGTTGAGTCGCAGCCGGCATTTACACTGAATGATTATCGCTCGGATTCCCACGATGCAGCGAGGAGCTGAACATGTATTGTTCCGTGTAAAAGGGCCCTAAACCAGGACAGGTCCGTTAGAGTAACTGCCCTCCCCATAAGGTAATCCTAAGCACATGACCCTGTATCAACTCAGAAAAAGTATTTACAACATACCCCATCAAGGAATTCTAAGTTGAACAACCCAATCAGGTTACAATGAACTCATTTGTAAAATAAACTTTGAAGCCCTCTTAACCCCATAAAGCGTACAGCTTTGGACCTTCCGACCAGATACTGCTTACACTGCTTTCAGATGTTACCACCTTCCTGCCCCAGGATGTACATCTAGAGCAGACTGATGGCGCCAGCTGTACGATACATATAATACGCAGCCAAAGTAGCCCCGTATATCAGATGCACGATATCTTATAGAAATCAGATTTACAGGAGCAAGAGATACATATTGACAACAAAGGTGAAAGCAGGATGACAGTTCATGTGGTCAAAGTCTAGGAGTCTACATGGAGAAAGGCGGCAGACCTGTAATGTCTAAGGGCCCCACCTCCTTTATTGCAGAGTTCGCACGGACGGGTCAGATCCCGGCTGTGAACCCGACCGGTCACCCCGCGCACCTCCATTAGCTGTACTGTGGATGACCACAGAAGCTCGCAGGTCATGCACAGGACAGTTTTTCCCCTTCCACTTATTTGCATTTCCCACAATGACACGGGTATCCGCAGCCCATATGCAATGTTTTTTGCGTATGAGCTGTGGGTCGGACTGTCTATTGGCATCAATGGAGGCAAATTATGTGGCAAAATAGAGCATGCTGCGATTTTTCCTCAACTTGCAAAATATGAAATTCATTTCCGCAAGTGTGAGTTAAATAGCAAAAATGCAAGCCTTTCAAGGCCTGCATTTTACTGCAGATATCCCGTGCGGACGGCGATTGCGGAATCTGCCCATGTGAGCCTGGCCTAAAGCTTACACATAGATATCTCCCCTGCAGGCCATTTAGAGGTTTTGGTCAGTGCTGACCACAGCAGGCGATTTCCATAGGGAGAGGGGTTCCCTACAGTGTGAGCACAGGGTGTAATGGATTGCTACTGCAGCCCCAGCTCAAACAACTGCCTCCAAGTCTGCAACAAAAGGGTCTAGTAGGGTGTGGAAATGGACAGTCATGATACACAGTGCTACATACTACGTGATCAGACAATTGCATTTTCAAGTCCCCTTATAAAACTAAAATGATTTAAAAAAAAAAAAAAAAAGGTTTTAAATACCCAAGTAAATCAGAAACTAGTCTGTTGCCGGAGCAGTTCCAATGAATGTGCCACATAAATAAATAAACCTTGCAAACTGCTTTTTCGATAGAAGAGTTACAGCACTCAAAATATTTCCATAATTGTATTCATCGGTGTAAAATTAACAAGTCACTTATACGACAGTAAAAGACTGGAAAAGAAAAAAACCTCAATGTGCCCTCGAGAGTTGTACCAGCCCCCCCTGCAAAACGCAAGACCAGTCCCTACACAGCCAAACGGTCAGCAAATAAATAAAACATTATGGCCCTCTGGATATGACGATGCAAGGAAAAAAGAAATAAGTTTCCTACGGAAATTGCTTTAGCGTAAAGAACCAAAAAAAAAATTAAGGGGAAAAAAAAAAAAAAAGAAAAATAAAACACACTATAAATTTGGTGTAGCTATGATAGTACTGACTAGAAGAGGAACGGCGTTATTTCCCACAATAACCATAGTCAAGGGGGGGAAAAAAAAAAAATGTTGGGGCCTGTTCACCCTTCACCCTCCTCCCCCAAATCCGACAATGGGGTAAATTCTCAGGTGCTGCCACTATATTGGTACTTCAGAGGCTCTGGAAAACACACTGTACCAGACCACCAATCCAGCAAAACCCCCACTCCAAAAACCATGGGGTGGGTACTCCATGCCTGAGCACTTTCCCAAGTTACTTCTGTCCACATATACAGCACTGCTGTACCCAGAACAGGCTTAAAGGGGTGTTCCCATTTCACCTTCTCTGCAGCGAGCCACTTTCTGGTTTCCCCTGGACAGAACCTCACCTCTTGCTGGACAGCCTGCATGTCTACACTCCTGCAAGCATAGCCACGGCACCATAAACACCTCTCTGCTGATTCATCCAAATGCAGATTACCCTGTTACCGCCCCATTCACCCTTCTTCAGTCCTCTCTGCCATTCAGTAACAGTACAATAAGGCTAAAAAAATAATAGTAATACACGTTCATCCAGCTCAGCCCATTACCACCTAGTGTAGAACCAGAAAAGTGTTTCTCAGGATTCAGTTCCATAGTCTCTATGCTCTTACAGTAAAGAACCCCCTTTTATGTTGTAGAAGCCATCTTTCCTCTAGACGTAGAGCGCCCCCTTGTTATAGTCCTGTACATAGTAGATGATGGGAGAGATCTCTGTACTGACCCCTGATACATAGTTATTAGAGCGCCCCCCCTGTCACAGTCCTGGGTATAATAGATGATGGGAGAGATCTCTGAACTCTATAGCCAGTGATTGGCTGGAGGAGTCACATCCTGGTCAGGAGCCACCAGGAAGTACAGATTGGCTGTGGAGAAAGTTGTTGGAAAGCACCTTTAAAGGTGTTGTACCAGAGTCATACATTATCCCCTATCCCACTGCTGAGACCCCCACTGATGCTGACAACGTGAGTACTATATCTCTCCCCCCCCCCCCCCCCCCCCATCATGGCAGGAATACTTCTCCCATCTGCAGTGACGTCATATGAAATGTGCGCGCTGGCTACGCATGCACGGTTGGAGCTTTCATTTCAGCGTAATACTTGAGTGCTTGCGGCTCAGCTATCTCCAGCAGTCTCATTGAAGAGTGGCAGCGTACTTGGGCGACTGTCACTGTTTAATCTCCTCCTCCCGACAGGGGTTGCAGTAAGGATGACGGGGAACGTGGGACCCCTGTTCTCAGGATGGGCAGGCTATCCCTTATCCTGTGGTGGGATAACTTGTCATTCTGTTACAACCCCTCTAAACAGATTAAACCGCACCATCTGACTTTGAAATATCGTGAGCTATTTTGTATCAACGATGTTTGACTGTAAACCTACAGCGAAGAGGGTTCATCATGCAGGGAAGCTGCCGCAGAGGGTGCGTAGGTTTGAAACAAAATGAACAAGGAGCAAGTATAATTAGTCAATACAATATCTGAAGTGTTAAGGCCTCATGCCCACGGCCGTGACGGACTCCGCCAGCGGAATAACGCTGCGGAGTCCGCCATCACGCCCCCCAGACCTCCATACTCACCACTCCGGATCCGCAGTACGCGTCTCTCATGGAGGGCTGGCATGCATGCGCAGTACAGCGCGTGACGCACCGGCAGGCATGGACGCGGTTTCACGCGATACTTCTGCATAGCGTGACGGACGGCTTCCATTTACTACAATGGAAACCGGACGCGCATATTCCTGCGGCAAATAGAGCATGATGCGTTTTCTTTCACGCTGTGTGAACATTGAGCTATTAGGTTCAATAGAACCTAATAGCTGCAGAGTAACGCCGCGGATTTCCGCCGCATAAAACGCGGCAGAGATCCGTCCGTGGGCATTAGTCCTAAAGACTGTCAGGAAAACACACTTAAGTAGGAACATTAATTATTATCCTTTAGCCGCCACCAAGCAGAATATGGTTTTTAGCAGAAATGTATTTGTAAACACTTTCCTCGATCTGAATATACAGATTTTTGTATTAAACCCGATATTTCTACAAAATGATATTACAAGTTTGTAGGAAAAGTTGGAAGAGAGTAAATCCTTTGTGGTTTCCTTTAAAATGCCCGTTCTGTAAGCGGACTGCGTGTATACAATGTTTCTCAGTTCGGAATAACTAGACACACACACATACATGGTTGTAGAATAGAAATTACCTGCAACTTTATCCCGTATTAGCTTGGCAGATTCTACTTCCCCGATGCTGCTGAAAAGGCTGCGCAGCTCATCCTGGGTCATGTTTTGAGGCAGGTAATTCACAATTAGGTTAGTTCTGCCCATGTCATCCCTGCATACATCATCCATGTGATCTTCATAACCGTTAGACATCTTAAAATTACCTGTTAAAATAAGGTCACATTATATAGTTTTCTTTACAGTAGTGAATAGTTTAGTAGGCGGTTAAACTGCTGACACAAACAAAGCCACAACACTTTTTGAAGCCTCCTATAGAAACAGGTCTAGAATAGAAGGCAGCTTACAGTACCCAGACAGGCAGGAGGGGCCCCAGTGACTGACGTAGCCCGCCAGGCACCTATCGCGCAGGAGGGGCCCCAGTGACTGACGTAGCCCGCCAGGCACCCATCGCGCAGGAGGGGCCCCAGTGACTGACGTAGCCCGCCAGGCACCCATCGCGCAGGAGGGGCCCCAGTGACTGACGTAGCCCGCCAGGCACCCATCGTGCAGGAGGGGCCCCAGTGACTGACGTAGCCCGCCAGGCACCCATCGTGCAGGAGGGGCCCCAGTGACTGACGTAGCCCATGTTTCCCAATGGAGCCTTCCTCCCTGTTGCATTGCATAAAAACGCGGTTTGCGTGCGATGCAACTTTGACAATAGGAAATCCTACTGTCACGGCTATGAACTAAGCCCTGGCTGCAGGGGAAAAAAAAAATACACATACATCACCTGTCCCGCGGTGTCAGCACGACCGCAGCTTCTCACCGGGTCCCGACACTGATCGTCTCTTCTGGCCGGGGATTCAGAAATCCCCGGCTGCTGGAAGTGCTGGCTGTGATTGGCTGACACTTAGCCAATCACAGCCAGTGCTCGATGGATGGCAGTGATTGAACCATTCACAGCCATTCTTTGAGCACTGGCTGTGATTGGCTGACACTTTGCCATTCATCAAGCACTAGCTGTGATTGGTTCAATCACAGCCAATCACAACTAGTGCTTAATGAATGGCAAAGTGTCAGCCAATCACAGCCAGTGCTCAAAGAATAGCTGTGAATGGTTCAATCACTGCCATTCTTTCAGCACTGGCTGGGATTAGCTAAGCGGCAGCCAATCACAGCCAGCGCTTCCAGCAGCTGGGGATTTTTCAATCTCCAGCCAGAAGATGAAGATGATCAGTGCCAGGACCCGGGGAGAAGCTGCGGAGGCGCCCTGGAGAGGTGAAGTACATACATATAATTTTTTTTTTTAGTTACAGCTTATTTTTGGGGGTAGGGATTATATTTCAAGTCATCGCCCCCCTCCAAAATCCTCACGTGACTTTGTAGAGCTACAAAATCACAGTATTACCATGAGAAGACGCAGCCATATCGCACAGTGCAGCGATGCGACATTACTGCGATTTTTCTCGCAGCGATGCCATGTCGCCCGTGTGAAGGAGGCCCTACAGTGGCTCATCAGGATGGTGTTAGAATTGAAAAGCGTCACTAGGTGGCGATCTAGTAGCCAAATTATTTTTAATTATGCATTTACAGTCATAGATTCATGGCAAAGAGCAGTATTGTAATGGAAATATATATATATATGTAGAGAAAATCATAGATCATCCTATAACAGGCACATTTTTATATACCACCACCACTGGCGGTCCAATTACCATTAAAGGGGTTCTGACATTAAAAAAAAAAATTTTTTTGCTCACCTTGCCTGGCTAGGACCGATTGCCAGACATGTCCCCTCCAGCCGGCATCTTTTTCTGTGGCTTGCACGTCACAAGCAGTGCTTGCTGTGGGCGGCCCGTCCGTCCTCGCTGAACTCCGAGATTCTGCGCGTGCGCAGTGGAGACGCGGCCTGTCCTGTCTCCTGTCAGAGGGCACCTCTCCACTGCGCATGAGCGCGATCACGGAGCAGCGTAGCTCGTGGAGGAAGAAGAGGAAGAGCAGCGCCTGCTGGGAGATGACCCCCCCCCCCCCCCCCCCCCCCGATGTCAACAACAACAGGAGACAAGGCAAGTATGTTTTTATGCTTTAACAGCCATTAAATCGTGGGTTCCCTGGGTCCATTAGGCAGACCAGGGAACAATGGCTGGTAAAGCATAAAAACATTATTCATGTCAGAACCCCTTTAAAATAAAAATCACACATACAGAACATTTACATGGAGATTGACTAATGATAAACAGAGAAAGTATTAGGCCTCCTTCCCACAAACGGATTTCCGACGCGTAATTCGCGGCGAAAATCCGCTGCGTTGCCCGCAGCTATTAGGTTCTATTGAACCAGTCAATGGAAGCCGTCCGTTCACGCTATCTCCCGCTGTAACACAGCGGAAGATAGCGTGAAAATGCTTTCCCGCCTACCACCGCCGCATCATGTGACGCGGTGGGCAGGGAACGTCATGCGGGACCCAGAATGGCGGATCCGCTGGTAAGTATGGGGTCTCTGGGGGGGGGGGGGGGCGCCGTGACGGGCTTCGCCGCGGAGTATTCCGCAGCGGAGCCCGTCACGCTCATGTGCAGCCGGCCTTAGACTGAATATATATCCCAATACTACAAACATGTAAAACGAATAAAATTGTAACAAAAATAGTCATATTATTAAAAAAAATAATAAATAAATCAAACTAAGGCCCGATGTCCACAGGCGGATGTGATTTGTGGCTCTACCACAGGGATGCATTAGCATCTGCAACACAATTTAAAGCCCGCTGATGTCATTTTTTTCCCAGCATGCAGATCGCACGCGGAGAAAATTTGCATGATCCCTTTTGTGCGGATTCCCACGCGGATGGCTGCCATTGAAGTCAGTGGAGGCCATCCGACCCGCAGCGGTCACTGTAGAACGGGTATAATTTATAGCTATAGATGTTAACGGTTTCCCATTATTATAATTTTAGCAGGCACATTGTAAAACTCCTTTATAGTTTTCAGATTTATCATTAGTCAATCTCCATGTACACATGCTATGTGTGACTATTTCAATGCTAATGTCATTCCTCTAGATGTATTGTCAATTACACATGTGCTACGGATGCATCCCAGGCCTCATTCACACCCGTGCCGATTACTTGCTGTGTCCGTTTAATCCCCATAGCCTACAATGGAGTGTATACAGGCACAATAGGCGCCAAAATAGGACAAGTCACACTGTCAGTGGCACAATGCAAAGCTATGGGATATTAGTATTGCATATTACGCACCAGTAAGCCCTTCCAGAATGATCTATGAACGTCCTCACTCATAAATGTTATTTCCATTACAATGTAGATCTTTGCCCCAGAATGTATGAAAGTGTAAATACACTAATAAAAAGCATTTAGTTGTTAGAACTGAGAAGTGTCACTAGGTGGCGCCCTAACACCCTCCTGCGGAGCCGCTCAATGCTGCCCATTTTAAGCCTGCAATCCGCCAACTCTACAAACACTCAGAATTAGCATTTTTTGGCGGGAAAAAAACCCATCCAAAAACGCAGAACAAGATGGCGCCCCTGTGCAATTAAAAAATAATAAGAAAGCGAGTCTGGTGCAGTTATCAATAGGGCTTGATAAAGGGGGATCCTTGTACGCCTGAGACGCGAAGCCATTAGATTGAGACCATTATACTGTGAGGTAATTTGGTGATATTTATCAGTAATTCTTCACAATCTTAATTACCAAGCACCCGTGGAACCAGCTGATCCAGAACAGCCCCAGAAACCTGTGGGAGGAGCCGCTCATCCTCCTCTTCCAAGCGGAGCGTCCTTTTGGCGGCATTGGCTTCTGAGCGCCATGTTTTCTTCTGTTCCTATTCATGGCCGAACCCTTTTAGGATCAGTGTAAAGGACGGCGCTGCCCGTTTCTGGGGACACCAACTATGGAGGGGACTGCCTCATGTGTACCTACCTGCTAAACTGTAGGTGTACCAGGGGATTCCATGTCAGTCCCTCTGAGCTCATTCATGAGGGTGTAAGTATTTCGGGTCGCACAACTATGTTGTATAGTTGCACAACTCCAAATTGTTACGCCTGCGTATTTCAGCCACTCCTGCGGGTTTTTGTACGCACAATTCCAGTCCATATTGATGCACTTAGTGCACAGACAGACCCGTGCATCTGCTGCATATATATGCAGGTTTCCCCGTAGTCACTGTGTATTTGCATCGGCCCATTTACTTCTATGGCCTATTGCACCAGATTAGGTCGCGGCACGTATCTGGTCACACCACTAAGCATCATGTGAAAAAAATACACTTGTGAATGAATACATTGAAGTCGACGGGTTCTATTCACTGCGCATTCCGCACACAAAGATTGTGCACATAATATGGAGCACAAATACGCCCATGTGAACGAGCCCCTTCATTAGAGGTGATTCGTAGCGGGACATCTGGGGCCCCGGCTAGCCTAGTTTTCGTTTAGATTTGTGTCCTACTGCTACGCTGTGAGGCGAGGACCGACCCTGAGGGGTCTTACAAAACATGCAGAATAGTCCGATTAAAATCATCTATTCTGTATATAAAAACAAATAAATAAATGGCGCCTACAATAATAAGCGCGATAACCTGAAGCCTGTGCGCTCCAACACCCACTGTATCATTGCTCCAATGCATCTACTACAGTGACTAACGGGACGCACAGTGGGAAGCGGGTGATTTCTGCATTGATAGTAGTAAGATGCGGTCCGGTAGTTCTCCAAGTCAGTTATAGGAGTATTTTCTCTCAGTAGTTGTACTTCACCAAGGATCCCAATACAAACCAACCAGGAGCATCGCCTCATGTTTAAAGGACCCTCTGTGTATTGCAGCCCCCTTATCAGACACCATCTCAAAACTGATATTTCTACCATTTTTGCCTGCAGGGAGGGATAGTTTACCATTACCTTGCACACCTAGTTAAGCTAGAGAACTTAAGTACACAGTCAGGAGGATTAACTCCTCTATTATACCTGTGTGATAATTGTCAGTAACGGACCGCAGTGCATGTATCTGCCTCGAAGCAGTGTGTGATAGATCCATTACAAGCATCAGAGTCTGACTGGAAGAGGAATCCAGAACCCCAAGTAGATCTGAGTTGGTCAGAAGGGCCCTTCAGCGGGACAGAGGCAGACTGCGCAAGCGCGTCTAATCCGGGCAGAAGGCGGCTTCGGTTGGCGCCATGGAGACGGGGATGCCAACACCGGAGGGAGTAAGTGTATAACTTCTGTATGCCCAATATTTAATGCACGATGTACATTACAAAGTGCATTAATATGGCCATACAGAAGTGTATAGACCCACTTGCTTTCGCGGGACAACCCATTATCACTGGAGGGGCCCTTTAGGTGACACTGAGCGCAGCTTTCCCTCTACAGATCTGCCTGAGAACGGGTGGCACCGTCCACCTACTTGTTCTGCTTCTAAACCAAAAAAAACTGCACGCTAAACCTCATTGAGATGGTGCAGAGCTTTAGGCCCCCTGTCCACGGGTGAGGCAAAATATTGCTAGCGATATTCCACCGCGGGGAGCAGGGGAGAGAAGTGTCAGTTCTCTGCGGTATTTGACAGATAGGCTCACCGCGGAGAAACGCAGCGAATCACGGCATGCCACGAATTGAGTCCCGCGAGTGGAGAATCGCTATGATTCTCCGCTTGTGGACGGGGGCTGCTATGGAAAGTGTGCACTGCATTACTCGGATGGATTATCGCCACGAGTAAAACAATGCAAGATCGCCCGTGGACAGAAGCCCTAATGCCGAATCTTCTGTATGAAGGGTCAGCCCTGCTCGGGAATCAGAAGAGGTTGCTCCGGCACCATTTGTACTTGGATCCTGTGAGAAGCGCAAAAAACTAACTTTGGAGAGAGCGGCGCATCCTAGTAACAAACATAGCATGTTAGGCTGAAGGCGACCTGCCACACTACAGTGCTTAATGCAGCTACACTCCACTGCTCACTTGTAAGTGGCTAGGCTCCTTTTACATGGGACGATCGGGTGCTTCAGTGGCCGCCAGTCATTCCATTGATGATCTGTGCTTTCACACTGGATCCAGGATCGCTCGTGCCGGCGGCCTCCATTCACAGTAAACAGACCATTGTTAAAGGGGTTGTCCCGCGCCAAAACGGGTTGTTTTTTTTTTCAATAGCCCCCCCCCGTTCGGCGCGAGAAACCCGATGCAGGGGTTTAAAGAAAAAAACGGATAGTACTTACCCGAATCCCCGCGCTACGGTGACTTCTTACTTACCTTGCGAAGATGGCCGCCGGGATCTTCACCCTCGGTGGACCGCAGGTCTTCTGTGCGGTCCATTGCCGATTCCAGCCTCCTGATTGGCTGTAATTGACACGTGATGGGGCGGAGCTACGAGGAGCAGCTCTCTGGCACGAGCGGCCCCATTCAGAAGGGAGAAGACCGGACTGCGCAAGCGCGTCTAATCGGGCGATTAGACGCTGAAAATTAGACGGCTCCATGGAGACGGGGACGCCAGCAACGGAGCAGGTAAGTGAATAACTTCTGTATGGCTCATAATTAATGCACGATGTACATTACAAAGTGCATTAATATGGCCATACAGAAGTGTATACTCCAACTTTGTTTCGCGGGACAACCCCTTTAACAGATGAATGACGGCGGGGTTACACGGGACGATCATCAGGTGCTTCAGTGGCCGCCAGTCATCCCATTGATCTAGGATCGCTCGTGCCGGCGGTCTCCATTCACGGTAAACAGGCCATTGTTAACAGATGGACGGCGGGGTTACACGGACGATCGTCATTTTATTCTTCTGCCTGCAGGAATCGCCATTTGTCATTCAGTCGCTGCCGGCATTTACACTGAATATCAGTCAGACTCCAGCGAGGAGCTGATGACTGGTCGGCGTAAGAAGGCCCTCGCACAGAGCAAACCGGAAACACTGCTGCTCGCCCAAACCTAAGCTATTAAACAAAAACTTAAGTCTAAAGTATCCAAGAGTGGTGGTAAGAAGAACAATCAATCCAACTTGAGGCCGCATGCACACAGGCACACACCGAATCCTCCTGTGCCAGCTGCCGGCGATCCTGCGTACCTGTTCCTCCGTATTGCTGATGTGCAGTACAGATCTCCCCGCGTTGTTGCCGAGGTGATTACGCGGATCTGTGACACTTCCACAAGCCTCATTGCAGAAATGCCGCGGGACAGACAGCTCCCACTGACTTCAATGGAAGCCGCCCCTGCGTACCCGCTCTAAAATTGAGCATGCTGCGATTTTATTTCAGCACCGAGCGGCCACAAATGAAATCCGCTGGTGTGCGTGGAGAGAGGCGTCTACACACGTCTACACACACACACACACACACACACACACACACACACACGCACACGCACACGCACACGCACACGCACACACACACGCACACACACACACACACGCACACACACACGCACACGCACACACACACGCACACACACACGCACACACACACGCACACACACGCACACACACACACACACGCACACACACGCACACACACACGCACACACACGCACACACACGCACACACACGCGCACACACGCGCACACACACGCACAGTTTGCCTGCTGTGCCTGAGGCCTGAATCTAAGAGCTTCTCTAAGCCTGATCTAGTTGCATCGCTAAGGACCTTCCACACAAGCAGAAGATCCCCACAATGCGGAGCTGCTGGAGGATTCCCGCTCCGGGGGACACACTTTTTTTTTGCATCTTTAGGTGCATCTTGTGGACATCTTTAGTTCAGGTAGCAGGTCCCCAAGGGTCTTAGCTTCCGCACCCAACAGTCATCACTGCTGTGCCATGCAAAGGAGCGATAATCCCTCGCTGTACGGAGGCAGAGCCCCCTTCTGGCCCGCCTCCATTTAGAACAAACAGGCAGTTCAAGGATTAAGGACTGCCTGTTTACGTGGCCGATCATCGGCAGGCTTTTATGCCTGCATGAGCTGGAGGAGGAATGATTGCTGAGTTATTGTTGGTGGCGTTTACACTGAAGGATTACTGTCCAGCGATGGATCATTGTGGGGTGTGAGAGGGTCTTTACCCTTGGGGTACCTTCATGTGGTGGGATGCACAGCAGCTTATATTGACTCCGGGTCTAACACCGCAGTCTACCGGCAGAATCCACATGCCGAGTCACATTGTTACGCCACTTTTTTTCTATGATGTGGATTTTAGGCCTCCTTCACACGGGTGACAAAGTCGCACGATTTTATCGCGCTGCTACAAATCGCATGCATGTGAAGCCCATGCTTCCCTTCACACATGCCATGTCTTGTACAATGCAACAACCCGACACCAAAACCTTGCGGGTCCGGCAATATGCCCGCAAATCGTGAGGTTTTGTAGCCCATGTTTCCCTATGGAGCCTTCCTCTCTGTTGCATCGCATGAAAACACGATTTTCGTGCGATGCAACTTTGACAGGAGGAAATCCTACAGTCAGAGCTAAAATCTAAGCCATAGATGCCGGGAACAAGAAGAATTAACAAAAAACACACATACATCACCTTAGAAGTGATCTCCGACGTTTCTTCCTGGATCCCAGCACTGCTTCTCTTCTTCATCTTCTGGTGGGAGATCGAAAAATCCCCGCCTCCTTGAAGCGCTGGCTGTGATTGGCTAACGCTTAGCCAATCATAGCAAGTGCTCAATGAGTGGCAGTGATTGAACCTATCACAGCCATTCATTAAGTACTGGGTGTGATTGGCTAAGCATCAGCCAATCACAGCTAGCGCTTCCAGAAGGTGGGGATTTTTCAATCCCCGGCCAGAAGATGATCAGTGCCGGGACCCGGGGAGAAGCTGCTGCGGCGCAGGAGAGGTGATGTAGACTTTTCCCTTCAGCTGCAGCTTATTTTCGTGGTAGGGCTTATATTTCACCCCCCCCCCCCCGGAATGTCCTCGCATAAGATGCTACAAAATCATGGCATTGTGGCGAGAAGACACAGCGGTATCACATGGTGCAGCGAGGTGATATTGCTGCGGTTTTCTCGCAGTGATGCCGTGCCGCCTCTGAAGGAGGCCTTAAGTCAGCGCCGAAGACAAATGAATGGGAGAGAGATGGTCAGAGAGTCTGTGCCAAAATCCTCTGTGAACATACCCGACAGAGCGGCGGCCGCCCATCGGCTCCTGCAGGCTAGGGGCTCATTCACACCAGTGTATACAGGCAGCATATTACATGCAGTGAACAGCGCCGCTGATGGCAATGGCTTCATTCACAGCTGCAGATATTTCACGCGACTTTTGGTGTGACCCACCCCCCAGGCGGTCCTATCTGAGCGTATTACGCCCTGTACCGGCCCGCTGATATCATGGGCTGCAGGACATAAAAAAGCCACCAGTATTCCAAAATGGTACCAAAGCAAAACTGCAGGGTGATCTCCCTCCATACATCGTGGGCGCCGGCTGTTTATTACAGCTGACACCCGGCGCTGTAGCTCTGATAAGCTGCGCTCATTGGAGCAGTTAACCCTTTAAATGGGGACGTCAATTCTGACCGACATTTAATTTCCCTGGGGTCCCATACATCTCCCCCCCCCCCAAAGATGAGATCAGGTAGCAGCGCGGGTGTCATGGTAGCCAAGGGCCTTTTAAATGGCCTCTGGTCTGTCTTAGCAGACTGCTTATCAAGCCGTCCCCGTGGGGTGCCCTGATAGACTGCCTACCCGATGGCAGCATGATGTGATGCAATGGCATCCTATCATACTGCAGGAGCGATCGGAGCGGCGCAGGTTGTGGTCACCTCTGGGGACTAAAGAAAAAGTTTTTAAAAAAAGTGTTACTATTAAAAACAAAAAAAAAAAAAGGCTCCTTTTCTGCCATATTTATAAACAATGAATCTTAAAATATAAAACACTTATCACTGTCTGTAAGAGCTTGAGATCTAACAGATATATCGAGGTACGGCATTAAAGGGGTTGTCCCGTGCCGAAACGGGGTTTTTTTTTTTTCAACAGCCCCCCCCCGTTCGGCGCGAGACAAACCCGATGCAGGGGTTAAAAAAGAACACCGCAGAGTGCTTACCTGAATCCCCGCGCTCCGGTGACTTCTGACTTACCTTGTGAAGATGGCCGCCGGGATCTTCTCCCTCGGTGGACCGCAGGGCTTCTGTGCGGTCCATTGCCGATTCCAGCCTCCTGATTGGCTGTAATCGGCACGTGACGGGGCGGAGCTACCAGGAGCCGGTCTCCGGCACGAGCGGCCCCATTGAGGAAAGAAGAAGACCGGACTGCGCAAGCGCGGCTAATCCGGCGATTAGACGCTGAAATTAGACGGCACCATGGAGACGGGGACGCCAGCAACGGAGCAGGTAAGTGAATAACTTCTGTATGGCTCATAATTAATGCACAATGTACATTACAAAGTGCATTAATATGGCCATACAGAAGTGTATAGACCCACTTGCTGCCGCGGGACAACCCCTTTAATCACCCACGCGATCGTCGCTGTCAGGAGGAGAACAAGAAAATACTAAAAACTTTATAGTCGGTGTCGCCAAGAAAAAAAACCACTCAAAAAGCGCTCAAGTAGTTATGTTCATTCCAACGGTGCCGACGCGAACCACGGGGCGTCCCGCAGGGGGAGGAGCCCGGCACCACGCGGCGTCCCGCAGGGGGAGGAGCCCGGCACCACGCGGCGTCCCGCAGGGGGAGGAGCCCGGCACCACGCGGCGTCCCGCAGGGGGAGGAGCCCGGCACCACGCGGCGTCCCGCAGGGGGAGGAGCCCGGCACCACGCGGCGTCCCGCAGGGGGAGGAGCCCGGCACCACGCGGCGGGAGGATGAGGAATGGCGTTTGGAAGATGGCAGCAGAAAACGTATAAATATCCTCAAACGCCCCAGTTTGGCATCTCAGCGACCGCGCCGACCCACCGGATGAAGGCGGCGGGTCGTTCGAGTCGCGGTTCGAGCGCCGAAGAAACAAGACAGCAAAAAAAAAATGGCAGAATGTGTTTTTTCCTCATTTCCCTCCACTTACAGTTTTCTCTTTTTCTTCACTACATTAAGTCACGGCGGTAATTACAACTCATCCCACAAGGGCGGCGCTGCGACCCCCGGACCACCCAGGAGGGGAGAAACAAATGAGGAGAGGGAAAAGTAAAGATGGCTACAATAACCCCGGCCGGTCATAAAGGGGTTAAAGCCGCCGCCAGCTCCAGAGGACTGCCGCCATCCGGGCAGCGTTACCCCTAGCAACGGAGGCCTCAGCCAGAGCGCTGACTACAGGCGGCCACACATGGCGGGGGGCGCTGTACCTCACCCAGGGAGCCTCTCCGTGTCCGCCGGTGAGCGGCATGGCGGCCCGCGTGTGCAGCTCCATCCCCGGCGGCGGCCGGCCTCGTCCCGCCAAATCCCAGTCAGACGACGGGTCTGCAGCCGGGGAGGAGGAGGCCGGCGGGGGCCGCAGCCATGCAGGAGGAGGAGGCCGCCCTCCACAACAGGCCGCACTGCAGCCTCACACCAGCGGCCTATGGAGGAGGCGGGCCGCCCAGCAGCCTCCCCGGCTCCGCCGCCGCTCCCCACAACCACCTACTATGTCTTCCCGCCACCAGCCGCCCGTCTTACCCGTGGGGACTTCCCGCTCTAGGCAGACGAATGGCGTCGCGATGCGCTTCCAGTGCGGAGGTTCCCGGCGCAGAGAGAGCAGCGGCTTCTGTCGTCACACAGTTAAAAAAGGGGAAAGCGAGAGGAAAGCAACATGGCGGAGGGCGGCTGCGCATGCTCAGTGGGTCGCCCGGGCCCCGCCATTGGCTGAGAGGGCGGGATCCTCCTCAGGAATGGCTGCTCGGCGGGCCGCGCGCTCCTTTCACACTTCCGGCTTACTGGAAAGTCGGCGGCGCGTGAGGAGCGCGGGAGAATGGCGGCAACACGGGGCAAAGCCTCATGGCCACAGCGCTCGTAGTCTCCATAGTCCTACATATACAGTGTATCCCCCTGCATACAGTCACATGTCCTCAGTATATCCCCCTGTATACAGTCAAATGACCTCAGTGTATCCCCCTGTATACAGTCACATATCCTCAGTGTATCCCCCTGCATACAGAAACGTCCTCAGTGTATCCCCCCTGTATACAGGCAGATGCTCTCAGTGTATCCTCATGTATTGTCACATATCCTCAGTGTATCCCCCTACATACAGTCACATGTCCTCAGTGTATCCCCCTACATACAGTCACATGTCCTCAGTATCACCCCCTGTATACAGTCACATGTCCTCTGTATCACCCCCTGTATACAGTCACATGTCCTCAGTGTATCCTCCTGTATACAGTCACATATCCTCAGTGTATCCCCCTGTATACAGTCACATATCCTCAGTGTATCCTCATGTATTGTCACATATCCTCAGTGTATCCCCCTACATACAGTCACATGTCCTCAGTATATCCCCCTGTATACAGTCACATGTCCTCAGTATATCCCCCTGTATACAGTCACATATCCTCAGTGTATCCCCCTACATACAGTCACATGTCCTCAGTATATCCCCCTGTATACAGTCACATGTCCTCAGTGTATCACCCCCCTGTATACAGTCACATGTCCTCAGTGTATCCTCCTGTATACAGTCACATATCCTCAGTGTATCCCCCTGCATACAGTCACATGTCCTCAGTATATCCCCCTGCATACAGTCACGTCCTCAGTATATCCCCCTGTATACAGAAACGTCCTCAGTGTATCCCCCTGTATACAGTCACATATCCTCAGTGTATCCCCCTGTATACAGACACGTCCTCAGTGTATCCTGTATGCAGTCACATATCCTCAGTGTATCCTCCTGTATACAGTCACATATCCTCAGTGTATCCCCCTGCATACAGTCACATGTCCTCAGTATATCCCCCTGTATACAGAAACGTCCTCAGTATATCCCCCTGTATACAGTCACATATCCTCAGTGTATCCCTCCTGTATACAGTCACATATCCACAGTGTATCCCTCCTGTATACAGTCAGATGTCCTCAGTGTATCCCCCTGTATACAGTCACATGTCCTCAGTGTATCCCCCTGTATACAGTCACATGTCCTCAGTGTATCCTCATGTATTGTCACATATCCTCAGTATATCCCCCTGTATACAGAAACGTCCTCAGTGTATCCTCCTGTATACAGTCACATATCCTCAGTGTATCCCCCTGCATACAGTCACATGTCCTCAGTATATCCCCCTGTATACAGAAACGTCCTCAGTGTATCCCCCTGTATACAGTCACATGTCCTCAGTGTATCACCCCCCTGTATACAGTCACATGTCCTCAGTGTATCCTCCTGTATACAGTCACATATCCTCAGTGTATCCCCCTGTATACAGTCACATATCCTCAGTGTATCCCTCCTGTATACAGTCACATATCCTCAGTATATCCCCCTGTATACAGAAACGTCCTCAGTGTATCCTCCTGTATACAGTCACATATCCTCAGTGTATCCCCCTGCATACAGTCACATGTCCTCAGTATATCCCCCTGCATACAGTCACGTCCTCAGTATATCCCCCTGTATACAGAAACGTCCTCAGTGTATCCCCCTGTATACAGACACGTCCTCAGTGTATCCTGTATACAGTCACATGTCCTCAGTGTATCCCTCCTGTATACAGTCAGATGTCCTCAGTGTATCCCCCTGTCTACAGTCAGATGTTCAGTGTATCCCTCCTGTATACAGTCACATGTCCTCAGTGTATCCCTCCTGTATAGTCACATGTCCTCAGTGTATCCCCCCCTGTATACAGTCAGATGTCCTCAGTGTATCCACCCTGTATACAGTCAGATGTCCTCAGTGTATCCTCCTGTATAGTCACATATCCTCAGTGTATCCTCCTGTATACAGTCAGATGTCCTCAGTGTATCCCTCCTGTATAGTCACATGTCCTCAGTGTATCCCCCCTGTATACAGTCACATGGCCTCAGTGTATCCTCCTGTATACAGTCACATATCCTCAGTGTATCCTCCTGTATACAGTCAGATGTTCTCAGTTTATCCCCCTGTATACAGTAGCATATCCTCAGTGTATCCCTCCTGTATATAGTCACATGTCCTCAGTGTATCCCCCTGTATGCAGTCAGATGTTCTCAGTGTATCGCCCTGTATACAGTAGCATATCCTCAGTGTATCCCTCCTGTATATAGTCACATGTCCTCAGTGTATCCCCCTGTATGCAGTCAGATGTTCTCAGTGTATCGCCCTGTATACAGTAGCATATCCTCAGTGTATCCCTCCTGTGTACAGTCACATGTTCTCAGTTTATCCCCATATCCCACTTTGCCAGCGGGCGCATGCACAGAAGCCACAAAGGGCCTGGAAATTTTAAAATCCCCTTGCCCCAGGCTACCAAAGGTGTCCGATAGCTTGGAGCCATCAACGAGTGCTGCCGTTTCCTGTCACGTGATCGCCGTTATCCAATGGATAACAGCAATCATGTAAAAGTTTAAAAAAAAAAGTTACAGGGTTTTCCGGGGAAATACTATTGATGTCCTATTCTCAGGATGGGTCATCAGTTCTTGATCGGCAAGTGTCCATCGGTTGGGACCCCGACCAATCAGCTTATTGTAGTCCTGCTGACAGCACCACAATTGCACAGGAGTCGAAGCTGAAGCAGTGGAAGACTGCTCCGACCTGTGTAGTGGCAGATGCGTCGATTTCAACGAGAGACGCACTCGCAGTTACAAGTGACGGCCACTACACAGAGTTGGGAGTACAGACTTTCGCTCCAACCCCTATGTAATTGCAGTGCTGTCAGCGGGCACACAATCAGCTTATTGGTCGGGGTCCCAAGCGGCAGACCCCAGCTGATCTATTGATGACCGGTCCTGAGGATAGATCATCAATAGTATTTTCCACAGAAAATCCCTTTAAAGTTTCATCTCCACTCACCAATTTGATCGGTGAGGGGAGATGAAACTTATTACGGGAGGCATCCGGATTTGTCCACCAATGTGATCATCTTCCACAGACATCCCCCCCCCCCCCAGCTTCTGCGCATGTGCCTGCCGCCAAAATTGCGAATAAATGCGCTAAAGCCGGAGAGAGTTTGGGAAATGTAAAATCTTTTTGCTGACGGCTACCAAAGGTAGCAGAAAGCCTGGAGCAGTGGCGGAGGCCCCGGTGAGCAGTCCCTGGTCACATGATTGCTATTATCCCATGGTATAAAAAAATAGCGATCTGCCTTATTATATCGCTATCTAGAATGCCTATGTAATTTACAAGGAGCCCCGGGAACGCTCGCCTTCCTGCATTCCCAGGAGCAGCTTGTTGAGCGCCTTCTGTTTGAGACCGCGGCAGCGCAGCGAGATTACGAGTTTGAGGAGATGTGAAGGCTCACTTTTTTCTGTTTGATCTGGAGCACGTTTGTTTCCCTAGAACGTCTCCTTGCATCGGTTCTCCTTGGATGTCCCTTGGGCCAGGGTATCACCCACCACCAGCTCGCTGCACGCACCTTCTTAGACACCATGGAACAACCACTGCAGGCCTTTTTCCCTCCACGAAAGACCGGCTGCAATCAAATTGGCTCCATCTACAGCGGCGCTGTCCTAATTCACCTATTGGTTTACCTGGTGCTTGCAATATTTTAAAGAAGTGCAAAAAGTGAACATAAACTTTTTATATTTTAAACATCTTATTTAAAGTTTAACACTTTCCCTAATTTTCATATAAAAACTAAAAAACAAATTGGTATTTGTTTAAAAGGCCAAAACTAAGAGCTTTGTGTTATTTATCCCACACAGTGAATGTCATAAGAGCGCCCACACATGGCCAGTATTGGGTATGTTTGTACACCAGATATAAAAAAAGTGATGGAAAAGTTAAATGTATCACAATAAGGAACCAATAAGACCTACAGGTCAACCCACAAAAAGCCAGCCCTCACAACAGCTGCATCAGCAGAGACAAAGTTATAGGTCTCAGAAAACTTTTTTTTTTGCTTATTTTTATTTTTTCAAACAAAAAATAAAATAAAAAACAAACTGAATCCATTTGGTCCTGCTGCATGTGTAGTGACCCACTGAATAAAGTTACACTATGTGCACACTAGCATTAAACCTGTCCGTAGAAATCATTTTTCCTAAGTGTGCAGTGCCGTATGTCTGGGAGCACTTTTTTTTAATCATCTTCAATAGGTTATCAGTTTTTGACATCCGCAGTTAGAAGCACACGGGCCGAATGGTCTCTGCATCTCTGAAGAAAAACAATGCTCTGGATCGGTCAGTCTCATCCACAGATCAGAATAGTGCCCGACGTGAGTGTGTCCTCGCGATCCATGTATTCATATTCCTTAGGGCTGACACTCACTGGCAAAATTTTCTTTCTTGTGCTGCGAAGCGAGAGTTTTCCCGTACTCTCGCAGCGCAAGAAAGACGCCAAAATAGAACCGGCATATCGCCAGTCTTTTCAATGGTGCCAGCGGCATCAGCGCTAGCCCCATTGAAAAGATGGGGAGAATGCCGCGGACTTCTGCCACAGCTGTGACCATTGTCACAGCTGTGGCAGAAGTGCAGAATGATATCCCATTGCTTTCAATCCCATTGAAAGCAGTGCTTTCTGGCAAGCCCCACAGTATTATCGGGGAAGGGCTTGAAATATAAGCCCTTCCCTGAAAAAAAAAAAATCGTCAATAAGTGGTAAAAAAGTTTTTTTTAAAAGTACGGAACTCACCTCTTCACCGCTCAGACGCGTCCTCCGGCTGGCTCCCCAACACTGCTGTCCAGCACTTTCAGAAAGGGCTGTGCTGATTGGCTGCGGGCTCAGCCAATAGCAGCTAGTGCTTATCTAATTGGCTGAGCACTCAGCCAATAGCTAGTGTTTAGCTATTCATTCATAAATATCTAAGATAGCTATTCATTCATGAATAGCACTTAGGGTTATCTGTAATTGGGTGAGCGCTCAGCCAATAGCTAAGCACTAGCTGCTATTGGCTGAGCCCTCAGCCAATCAGCACAGCACTTTCAGGAGGCAAAGTATTGGCACACCACCGCCGCCTTCAAACCACATGGCAACACAGAGTTGGCATCCCGCAAATCTATCCTATCCAGCTGTGGCGTCTCCCAGCTACAACCTGTGAACACTGCACCGATGGCAGCGATCATCTACACCGAAACGGTGGCGGTGCTATAGTCACAAAACAACGGATATCTGGTTGTCCTTTGTAAAATCTTTGTCACGCTCCATCTGGAGTCCTGCTCTCATCAGACTCCCATGAAAACACGTCTAAACATCATCTTCATGCTTATTGCACACCACATTCACACTCCACGACATCCGATGCTCACGAGTTCTATGCATACACAAACCATGTCTGTGGGGCAGGGTCATTGTGAATCCGCATGAGGAGGGGAACATCCAGTGATCTGAGCATCACTGAACAAGGCCTGGCCATCAATTCTAGACTAGCCAGGGCCAATATTTCAAAAGTTGGCCACCTTGTGAGGTTCTCTCATTCATTGTTAAGGATATACCCAGAATACGTTGATTGAAAAAAAGCATTCAGCAAAAAGGGGTTCTTCTAGATGTAACTTGTCGACAAAAGGGGTCAGAAGAGGATGTGAGAAGGCATTCTGAGGAACAAATGGTGCACAATCAAGGAAGCTGCAGCCAAATACCATATTGGTGCTCCAACTGATGTCTGAATGTACAACTCCTTGTCCCTTAGCACGGATGGGCTATAGTACCTGTACGAGTGCCGTCTAAGAGAAATGGCCTAGTGGCCTTCAAGCAAGATGCCAATGAGCAAAAAAAAACAAAACACGAGTACAAAGCTTGGAACAACATTGCATGGTCAGATTAATCCAGATGACTGTTGCACAATCCTAATGGGAGAGTCAGAATGTGTTGCAAGCAGCATGGGTAGATGAACCCTTTCCTGTCAGGTTGGCGGAAGTGAAGTAGTGGTAGGAGGAATGTTTTATTGGCCTTCCCGGAGTCTTCTGATACCTGTGGATGGATGGAACAGCATATTGCTGGGGTTCTGAAAGCCATAGTAGGTGTCTAAAAAGGATAGAATCTCCAGGAGGAGAGATTCCACATGGGCATTGTTGGCTCCTGGTCTAGCGTCATCAGGGTTACAGCCTGCCGTCTTCCTCATTGTGGACTGTTTTATAGGTGCACCATCATTATTTTAATGGTTTGTGTTGTACAGCAGGTTTTTCATCCAGATGAACAGCACAGATTTTTTTGCAATAAACCTGCTTTTGAACAGACTAAGCACCCGGTAACTTGTGAATTTGACATTTATGTGCAGATACCACACAAGTCCAACACGTGTGAACATGCCAGAATTTATCAGGCATAAGAAAAGCTCACAGGCTTGCTACAACTACTGCTTTGAAGCAAGAAAAAATTATTTACATATTTGCATATCCTTGAGACTTAATCTAGATACAGCAGTCGTTATCCTTTAGGGCTTATTTAGACGAACCGATATACGGGGTCCTTGTCTGCAGGAAGGGGGGGGGACGGGACAGGGGAGGATGGAAGAGCCAGGAGCAGGAACTGAGCTCCCGCCCCCTCTCCGCCCCTTGCCACTATTTGCAATAGGAGGGGGTGAGATGGGGGCAGAGCTAAGTCTTCCCGCTTAGCTCCACCCCTGTCCCTCCCATTGCAAATAGTGGCGAGGGGCGGGAGCTCAGTTCCTGCTCCTGGCTCTTCCATCCTCCCCCCCTGCAGATAAGGACACCGTATATCGGCTCGGCGTGAAAACCGAGCAGATATACGGTCGTCTAAATAAGCCCTTAAGTCGTGAAAATTAAAGATATACAATTTAATCATCGTATACATCGTATCAAGTTGATATAAAATCTCTTTAATGGAAATGAATCTGAACAGATGGGTCCATGAAAAACATTTATAGCACAAAAAGGTATTCAAAACCAAAATCTATTTGACTGCATGTCTTCTTGATGTTCTTTTCCAGGTTCTATGTAAATGTTCCAGAATCGAGTATCCTGAAGTCTTGGAAAGGGTTTTGTGTCATTAATACACCATCGAAAATAATTGCGAGCACCTAGTAATGGAGAACACAACACACTGATTAGAAGCAACTACAGGAAGCTACTTCTCTATACAATGCGTGGTCCAATACCATTCAGTATTGCCAAAGAAGATGAAGGAATCTAATCAATATACGTTTATATGTGGGAGGATACTGGGAGCACCAAGTGGTAACGAAAGCAAAGACAATGGGACCATACACCAATCTGTCATAACATTAAAACCACCTGCCCAATATTGTGTAGATCACCTTCATGGCACCAAAATAGCTCTAACCTATTGGGGCACGGACTCTACAAAGCCTGGAAGTGTTCTGTGGTATCATAGTTACATAACATAATATGTAAGACTGAAAAAGGACATCTGTCCATCCAGTTCAGCCTATTACCTCCCAATGTTGATCCAGAGGAAAGCAAAAAAAAAACAATGAGGTAGAAGCCAATGGTCCCCATTTAAGGTGCATCTGACGTCAAGATGTTAGCAGCAGATCCCGTAAGTCCTGCAAATTTCAAGCAGGGGCCACCAAGGATTTGTTTTTGCTGAATTTTTCCCAAATTCCACCATTGGACTAGGTCGCAAGGCTAATTTGAAAAGTAACCGCACATAAAAATGCTGAAGCAGGTAATGCTGGCTATGATAGAAAGGTGTCGGAACACAAGCTTGCTGCTTCAGAATGTGCTGCCATGCTACTTTCCCATGTCCCTCTCTGTATTTTCTCATCCACGTTAGGCAAGGATCAGATGTGCTAATATTTTCTGATTAGTTTGTGGCAGACCTGTCAAATCTGCTGAAAATGTGATTGTGAATATATAACGAGTTCACTAGAGCAGAAAAGTCTATTCTCAGTATAGACCGTATTAAAACTACATTTTATTACCGTATATATACACTCGAGTATTAGCCGACCCGAATATAAGCCGAGACAATAGGTTTCACCACAAAAAACTGGGAAAACTTATTGACTGTAGTACAAGCCGAGCTATACTAGAGTATATACTAGTTAAAGAAAAATAAACCCTCCATACTCACCTCCCAGCCGGGTCTGTGTGACAAGCTGCTTGAATTCTCCCCGCTGTCATCCCCCGACATCCTCTCTGCTCGGCTCTGTCAGTGCTGTGTAAGTAAGCACTGTGATTGGATTGAGCGCCAGCCAATCACAGCTGGCGCTTAATCCAATCACAGTGCTTATTTCCACAGCACTGACTGCAGGGGATTTAAAAGCCAAGCAGGGAGATGACAGCGGGGAGAATTCTAAAGCAGCTTGATTGGCTGTGAATGATCGAGCAGCGGCTGTGATTGGCTGACGCTCGATCCAATCACAGTGCTTACTTACAAAGCACTGACAGCGGGGCATGACAGAACCAAGCAAAGAGGACGGTGGGGGATGACAGAAGAGAGAATTCAAGCAGCCTGCCGCACCACCGCCAAAGACAGACGCCAGCTGGGAGGTGAGCATAGAGGTTGTTTTTTCTTTAAGCCTTCCCAGACTCAAGTATAAGCCGAAGGGGGCTTTTCAGCACAAAAAAAACATGCTGAAAAACTAGGCTTATACTCGAGTATATACGGTAATTACAATTAAAATGGGGCTTTAGTTGGACAAGGAATACGATAATCTCAAGTTCATATACTGGATTCCAAATAATAAAGGTTCGTCGGGATAATGTGAACACATGGACAAACCAAACAAGAAGGAACAAAATAGATAGACCCACCCCACCAAGGATAATATATTGAACCAAGGGTTAAAAATGGCGTGCCCTATCTTAGTAATGGGCCAACACCACCACCCGGTCTATCTCGTATTGGGATGTACAGATGAGAACCCTCCCTGCAATTCTATCCCCACTCCTTAGTCACATACAAGGATAATAGACAAGGGTCTATACATTGTACCAGAGGCGTAACCTGAAGCTCCTGGGCCCCAATGCAGAACCTGTAACAGGGCCCCCAACTATAATGCTTTATTCATAGTACTGGGCTCCCTATATGGAGAAGAGAGGTTATGGGCCCCCTAAGGGTCCTGGGCCCGGGTGCAACCGCATCCCCTGCATCCCCTATAGTTACGCCAGTGCATAGGAGTGTAATCTAGGAGATACAGATACAAAAATAATTGTTAGTATTAAGGCTGTTCTCTAGAAATATGTAGGATAAAACAGCCGAAATGCCTAGAAATGGATCAGTTCAATGATTTACAATAGATGCGATATTTCGTTGGTTCAGCAGGTTTCCCTGGAGGTAGCCGGTCATCAGGAACCCCAGATCCCTCTGCTGCTGTGGCGATATAAGATGCAGCCCTGGATTGTGCATGGATGAGTTTTCTACAACTAGTTGGGCTTTTTAAAAACCCAATTGACAGGCTGCGTGTGCGGTAACATATACTGCGATTTACTGCAGAATCCACATCGACCCGCGATTCATCTACTTCTCAATGAGGCCTAAAAGTGCTTTTATTTCAAAACACTTCAAATTTTCCCTATTCGGACCTAAACATTTCTGTTCGGACTTCTGTCACATGAAGGATTGTATCACATAGGCATCAAATCGTGGAATAAGTTCAGGTACTTACCTGTGCGCCACTTATACCAATTCCAGCCCAAACCAGCCAAAATAAGTAAAACGTGAGTTTGTACTGTAGCTTTACTAAGCAGCCCTACAGAAAAACACAAGAACGTGTAATTATCATGTAGACGTACATCACAGGACACACAGAGAGGGAATGGAGGTTCAGTATCCACAGTAACAGTATAGTAGACCAGACTCCCCCTTGTAGTACAATAATCACATTCAGAGCCCCCCCCCCCCCCCCCCCGTAGTGTAATCATGTTTAAGCCACCCTCATGGTATGATTGCATTCGGAGCGCTCACCACCATTAACAGGCGCCACAGTGGTCCTGCCCATCATCATACCACCAGGTGCCTTCTCCAGCCGACTACTGGACAGTAGTAGGAAATACCTGGTGCCAAGCCTGCTAGTCACCTCCTGGTGCCAAGCCTGCTAGTCACCTCCTGGTGCCAAGCCTGCTAGTCACCTCCTGGTGCCAAGCCTGCTAGTCACCTCCTGGTGCCAAGCCTGCTAGTCACCTCCTGGTGCCAAGCCTGCTAGTCACCTCCTGGTGCCAAGCCTGCTAGCCACCTCCTGGTGCCAAGCCTGCTAGCCACCTCCTGGTGCCAAGCCTGCTAGCCACCTCCTGGTGCCAAGCCTGCTAGCCACCTCCTGGTGCCAAGCCTGCTAGCCACCTCCTGGTGCCAAGCCTGCTAGCCACCTCCTGGTGCCAAGCCTGCTAGCCACCTCCTGGTGCCAAGCCTACTAGCCATCACCTGGTGCCAAGCCTACTAGCCATCACCTGGTGCCAAGCCTACTAGCCATCTCCTGGTGCCAAGCCTACTAGCCATCTCCTGGTGCCAAGCCTACTAGCCATCACCTGGTGCCAAGCCTACTAGCCATCACCTGGTGCCAAGCCTACTAGCCATCACCTGGTGCCAAGCCTACTAGCCATCACCTGGTGCCAAGCCTACTAGCCATCACCTGGTGCCAAGCCTACTAGCCATCTCCTGGTGCCAAGCCTACTAGCCATCTCCTGGTGCCAAGCCTACTAGTCATCTCCTGGTGCCAAGCCTACTAGTCATCTCCTGGTGCCAAGCCTACTAGTCATCTCCTGGTGCCAAGCCTACTAGTCATCTCCTGGTGCCAAGCCTACTAGTCATCACCTGGTGCCAAGCCTACTAGTCATCACCTGGTGCCAAGCCTACTAGTCATCTCCTGGTGCCAAGCCTACTAGTCATCTCCTGGTGCCAAGCCTACTAGTCATCACCTTCCCCTTCACCCAAAGAAGATCACTGTGGCAGCACACCTCCTATTACTTCTCATGGCAGGGTGGGCAGCGTGTCATTAGGGAATGGGTCATCTAGCAGACGTGCGCCCCCCGGAGGACATACTGTATTCTTTTCATTACAGCTGCACAGCAGGGCTGGTTGAAAGTAATAGCAAGACTGACAAATCTTGTCACAATTTGCTAAATCTTTGGTGTATCGGCGAGCATTCTGGCCTCCATCTTGAGCCATGTTTATATTCCACACATGTGCTCTGCTGCATCCCGCATGTCACTGCGCCTCTCCTGAACGGCTTGGCTTCTTCAGATATTCAGGTCTGATGTCAGGAGAACAAAGTTTAAAAGGAATTCATTTTGCTATAAATTCCATCTGCTTCAGCTAACGTGCTGCCCTGAAAGTATATAAATCACATTACAGTAAAACCTCGGCTAGCGCTGACATCTACGGAGGACGATTTAGAGGAAGGCAGGTTTTTTTTTTTAGCCAAAATGTTGTCTCTAGTAACATTGGTTGCCTCTAATAACACCGGCGTGTGCCGGCCAGCGTGGCCCTGCTGCTGAACCCACGTGATCTCCTGCTCGGTGTCTCCTTCTCCTCCTGCCAATGCAACCCACCCTTCTACATCATTGGTGACGGATAACACACTGGTACGGTACAGTACAACTGTACTCCAATGTAACAGCACAGAGAACACAGTGATAACACTGAGGACAGAGAATGATGTCACCTGCAGTCCTATGTAACACCACAGAGAACAGTGATAACGCTGAGGACAGAGCATGAGGTCAGCTGCAGTCCTATGTAACACCACAGAGAACACAGTGATAACGCTGAGGACAGAGAATGATGTCACCTGCAGTCCTATGTAACACCACAGAGAACAGTGATAACGCTGAAGACAGAGAATGATGCCACCTGCAGTCCTATGTAAGGATCCACTTACACAAGAAAAATGTTGGGCAAATGATGCCCGACACTCGCCCCTAGCAGAGCTGGCTCGCACACGGAGCAGCCAGCAGGGGGCGGGGCAGTGCAGGATATTTCTCTCCTCTCGCTCCCCCGCCCCTCTCCATTCACATAACACGACAGCCATTCACTACTAAACAGACGCTATTTAAACTGAGCGATGAGCTAATAATTTATGCTGTATAAACAATGAGCAATAGGCTCATCGCTCATCGTTCAGTTTAAATAGCGGCAGTTCAGTAGTGAATGGCAGCTGTGTTATGTGAATGGAGAGGGGCGGGGGAGCGAGAGGAGAGAAATCTTAGTGAGCAAGCCAGCACCTTTAGCTGCCATGTGACAGCACAGGAGCGCGGACACACAGGGACGAGTGTCGGGCATCGTTTGCCCAACATTCATCCCTGTGTAAATGGACCTTAACACAACAGAACACAGTGATAACGCTGAGGACAGATGATGTACTGTAGTACAACGGATGTCACCTGCAGTCCTATGTAACACCACAGAGAACACAGTGATAACACTGAGTACAGATAATGAGGTCGCCTGCAGTCCTATGTAACACCACAGAGAACACAGTGATAACACTGAGTACAGATAATGATGTCACCTGCAGTTCTATGTAACACCACAGATAAACACACAGTAAGAAGTTCAATAACACGTTAAAAGGTTCATTTTTTCTTTACAGTAGTCTTATATTCCTTTATTATTGTTTTTGGTATTAAGGCCATATTTATTCTCCATTAACCCCTTAAGTGGCACGCCTGGAAATTTTCCGGAACGAGTTCCACTGCCCATAGTGATATAGCCCAGAAGATTTCCAGGTTTCACTATGGGAGCTGCAGAGCACAATGCAATAAGTTGTGGCATTGTGCTCTGCCTGCACAGTCCCTCATAGAACTGTGCAGGACTTTGAAATAAGAAGCAGGTAGATATTACCAATCTGCCGGCAATCTCCCGCTTCTAATTTCAAACTCCTGCACTGCTTTGTTAACAGATTGCCATGGAGACCATTGGCTTGTCAAAAGCCAGCTGATTGTCTCTGTGGCAGGGAGAGCTGGTGCTTGGCTGTCAGAGGATAGCCAGGCACCAGCTCTTATACAGCAGAGAATGGAGAAAACCTCCGATCTCTGCTGTGTTAACCCTTTACATGCCGTGGTCTATGCGACTGCAGCATATAAAGGGCTGTCACCACCGGATCCCTGCAATGGGATCAGGGGGTCCTGATGGGTTTCTGTGGAAGTCCCCTAAAGGGACAAAAACAACAACAAAAAAAAACGTAAAAAAACCCACTTTTCTCCCTTTAACTTTGTAATAAATGAAAAACAAAATTACACATGTGGGATCCCTGCGTCGTAATGACCCAGAGGAGGAAGTTAATACATTATTTAACCCCTTAACGATACGGCTCCTCCCCCCCCCCCCCCCCCCCATTTAAAAAAATCATAACTCCTTTATTTATCCATCGCCGTCGCTGTCTGGGTGCTCGTTGTTTTTTGCGGGACGAGTTGTATTTTTCAATGGTTCTATTTAATGTGCCATATAATGTACTGAAAAACCTTTACAAAATTCTAAGTGAAGTAAAGTGAAAAAAAAAAAAAAAAAGACATTTTACCATCTTAGGCCTTAGTCAGACGGGCGTTTTTAGCCGCGATTTGCGCATGCGCATGCGTCCGGCGATTTTATAAAACCATTGCTTTGCAATCGTATCGGACACATGAGCGCTTTTTATGCGCTCGTCCGATAAATTATAGAACACAAATCGCAGATCGCACCTATCTGCGATCTGCGATTCCTGTTCTCTTCTCTATATGCGCTCAATGGGGCCGGCGGCAGCAGCGCCGACCCCATTGAGAACATATAGAAGACAAATCATTCTTCTCTGCCACAGCTGTAACAGCTGTGGCAGAGAAGAACGATGTTTGCCCAATGGAGCGGCAATACAGCCGCTCCATTGAAAGCAATGGGCTGCCGGCGAGCGCAGGATAAATTGTCGGGAAGGGCTTAAATATATAAGCCCTTCCCTGCAATTCATCCAGAAAATGTGTTAAAATAAAAAAATAAAAAAATTGTATACTCACCTTTCCGCTGCAGCCGGAGTCCAGCCGCGGCCGCTGTCAGTTCTCCTGAACTGCTTCACGGCACTATTCAGCCGGCGGGGCTTTAAAATCCCCGCCTGCTGAATGATCTGCCTCTGATTGGTCACAGCCTGACCAATCAGAGGCAGGTTTCACTCACACACCCATTCATGAATTCATGAATGGGTGAGTGACTGCTGCCTCTCAGCGCTGAGCCAATCAGGGGCAGGTCTGACTCACATCCATTCATGAATTCATGAATGGGTGTGAGTGAGACATGCCTCTGATTGGCTCAGTGCTGAGCCAATCAGGGGGCAGGTCTGACTCACACCCCCTTCACACCCACTGCAGGACGGTTGCGCGGAGCTCCGGCTGCCGGGAGAAGGTGAGTATACAATTTTTTTTTTATTTTAACACATTTTAGGATGAATTGCAGGGAAGGGCTTATATATTTAAGCCCTTCCCGACAATTCATCCCACACTCGCCCGCAGCGCATTGCTTTAAATGGAGCCGGCTCTATTGCCGTCTCCATTGAATGCAATGCGCTGGACAGCTCCGGCCCGTTTCTAATGAAACGCGGCTAGGAGCAGATTTTCGGGCGATTTGCGGGCGACTTGCGTGCACCGGTCACGCGATTTGCGGATGCACATCCGTCATGCGATCCGCAAATCGCGCGAAAAAACGCCCGTCTGACTAAGGCCTTACGGTGCGCCAGGTTTCTACGGCGCACAAACTGCAACAATGACATGATTACTGCGATACCAAACTTGTATCGTTTTTCTTTTTGCTGTAGTACTTGGATTGTTTTTCAGACATTTAATTTAAAATTATTTTTTGCTGCATCTTCTGCGCGCAATAACTATTTTTCCGTCGACATAGTTGAGCGAGGGCTCATTTTTTGCGGGATAACCTGTAGTTTACGATGATACTAATTCAGAATACATACGACTTTTTTGATCGCTTTTTATTGCATTTTTTCTGGGAGACAGAGTGACTGAAAAAGTGCATTTCTGTTGTCCTTTTTTTTTTTTTTTCGGACAACATTCACCGTGTGGGGCAAATAATGCACTACTTTGATAGATCAGACTTTTACGGTCATGTCAATACCAAATATGTATTTTTCTTATAGAATTTTGATTTTATTATAAATATGGCAAAAGGGGGGGGGGGGGGGGGCGATTTAAACTTAGTTTTTTTCTTTTTCGAAACTTTTTCACAGTTTAAAAAAAAAAAACCTCTTACAATTTGGTATTGGCATAATCGTACCGGCCTGTAGAATGACTATAATATATTATTTATACTGCTCAGAATTACAGATTTTGTTAATTTTGCCACTAGTAAAAATGGAATAAAAAGCGATCAAAATGTTACATGTTCCAAAAAAATTTGATAAATGAAGCCCGGAGTTCCTCCCACAAAAAATAGGGCCGCCTAGAGCGCTGGCGATGGGAAATAACATTATTACGGCTCTTGGAATGTGGCGACACAAAAGCAAACCTTTAAGAAAAAAAAATGTTTTAAATGTACAAAAATAGCAAAACATAAACAAACTGTATAAACTCATTATCGCCAGAATGGAGCGACTCAGAATAAGGCCAGCTTCACACGGCGCCCCCCCCCCCCCCCCCCCCAGAAACCCCAATACTTACCTGCGGATCCGGCGTCCCAGGTCCCGCATGACGCTTCGGAGCGCATGCACAATAGAGCGCGTGACGCAGCCGGCCGCGTCACATGACACACCCACAGCGTCACGTGATGCGCCGGCCGCGTCATATGGCACGGTAGGCGGAGAAGCGGTTTCACGCTATATTTTGCTGTGCTACAGCGGAAGCTAGCGTGACAGACTGCTTCCATTGAGTCCGGGTGATTTTACGGTGCGGAATTCCGCACCGTAAGCATTGTGCTAGTTCAATAGAACCCAATAGCTGCGGGCAACGCGGCAGAAATCAGTCTGTGGGAAGGAGCCCTAATTTTATCACACTATTTATTCTGCACGCTGAATGCCGTAAACATGGAATCCAAAAAACAAATGGTAGAATTTTTTTTCCCACCAATCTCCCTACAAATTTTTTTACAAAAGTTATGCAATACATTATATATACCCAAAATGATGTCATTAAAAAGTACAACTTGTCCCACAAAAAACAAGCCCTCAAAAAAAAAAAAAAAAAAAAACAGAAAATATGTTGTGGACTTAGTGTTAATTTTTTTTTTATCATCTTATTAACATCTAGTGCAGAACAGGTGTACAAATATGGTATGTCAAAAGCAAAAGAAAAAAGTCAAAGACGCTTGAATGATTACAAGATGAAAATGGTGAATTGGTTAAGAATGATGTTGAGAAAACCGAACTTTTAAATTCCTATTTTGTATCTGTTTTCTCTCAGAAAGGAGATGTAACATCAACTGATCTTCCCTGTACTATTGGGGGAATAAAAGAATGCAGACTATCTGTAACCAGAGAGATGGTGAGGGAACACTTAGCTAACTTACATGAATCCAAGTCTGAAGGTCCAGATGAATTACATCCTAGAATACTAAAGGAAGCAGCAGAGGTAATTGCTGAACCACTCGCCATAATCTGTGAAAATTCCTGGAGAACAGGAGACGTCCCAGAAGATAGGAAAAAAGTAAATGTTGTCCCCATCTTCAAAAAAAGGGAAGAAGGTGGATCCAGGAAACTACAGGCCTGTGAGCCTGACTTCTATACTGGGAAAGATCTTTGAACAAATTATTAAACAGCATGTATGCAAGTACTTGGATGAAAATGGAGTAATTAACCAGAGGCAGGATGGGTTTGTAGCAAACATGTCATGCCAGACTAATCTAAATTCCTTCTATGACAGAATCACCGATTGGGTTGATCAGAGAAATGCGGTGGATATAGTATATCTTTTTAGTAAAGCATTTGACAAAGTATCTCATCCCGTACTTATTGAAAAGATGACCAAATATATGATTGACAAGGCAACTGTTAGGTGGATTCACAACTGGCTGAGTGATCGTACTCAAAGAGTGGTCATCAATGGCTGACGACATAGCCAAAATATTCGGCTCCTATTACTCTGATCTTTACAATATTGATAAACAAGATGGTTCAGACCCACATAAAATTACTCAGATCCAAAAAAATGGTAAAATCTATTTCTCTCCCACAAATCTCCACTGCCCAGAAATTAGTGCTAAAACAACCCAATTTCCCTAATAGAAATAGAAGACGCCACCAGCGCCCTCCCTAAAGGCAAAAGTCCGGGCCCAGATGGCTTCAGCTCCAACTATTATAAAACATTTAAAGACACGCTAATCCCAGCCTTACACAGATATTTCACTCCCATTAATGCCACAAATGATTTCCCCAAGGAAGCTCTTACTGCCCACATATCTTTTATTCCCAAGGAAGGGAAAGGGAATACCCTCTGA